>NW_026269953.1:0-3103 GCF_000697945.3 Frankliniella occidentalis | reverse complement strand
CCCCCCAGCACGGAAAGAAACAAACAACTCAGGTTGCAGCCGGCGTGCGCCCTCCCTGGCCCTGACTCGTAACAACCTAACCTGAACACACACAGGTTATTGTCTTACTTTTAAGTTCCACTGCCGGGTAGCACTTCGACTACAACTCTCTTTAGTTGCCAGCGCCAACCACCTAGAACCTCTGGGTCACTCGTTTTATCAAGTTGACAAAGTAATCAATAGTTATTGGTCAAAAAGTATTAGCGTTGCATTAGCCCCTGTTTGATATAGTGTTCCTACTGTGCTGACCCCACGGGACTTTTTATTGATGTAAGTCAGAACCTTGTTTTTACATTGGTGTTTCGTGATAGTTGAATGTAAAGTCATTTTTAATCGAAGTACTTGAGCGTGACCCTCTTCTTCTCTTTTGTTTTTAGATGGAACTCCAGTGTGACATTTGTTTCATCGATTATGACCTGGACTCGCATAGGCCCAAGAGCTTGCCCTGCGGACACACCATTTGCAAAGAGTGTGTACAGAGGGCAGAGCTGGAGAAAAAGTGCCCAACTTGCTGGAAGGTGAGGAAGCGTTCATATTGTTTTGGGTAGTACTACATAACTTGTATACATTTTTAGGATATCAAATCCTGTTTGCTTAGATGAGCCGACTAATTTTTATTCGTAGAATTTCTATGGTATATATTTAAACCTGAAACAGAATATCCAATTTATTTCATAGTAAAGTACAGAAAGAGAGTTTTGGTAACTAAGCTTTCTTATCGATAAGAGTGAGGGTGATCAGACTTGACACCCCTTTACCATTTGCACATTTATTTATATTTGCACTGACCAACACGTCTGGGTTTGCTTAGGTGAATCAGAATGTTCCGTGATGCAATTAATATACTTTCACAAGTTATGAAGATATCTTGTTCAAACTAAGAGAAAACCCATTAGGACCCTATGAGACGCCATCATTTATCAGGGGCACCAAATACAAAAACACAACCTAAATATGGCTTAGCAAACATATTTATTGTGCCAGTTCTTGCAAATATATGCAGCATTATTATTGTTGTACTTCTTGTCCATAAACTAATGGAATCCTGGGTCAACAAGAAAACAAGATGCCAAAATAGTAGCATTTGTGCACATTTTTCACTGCTGTCTTCTTTAATACGACTTGCATAGTATTTTGTGGCCGTTTTAGGTAGGCAAAAGCAAATATCATTGCAAGTGCATTTTCTTTCCTTACAGGAGCTGCCTGGTGACCTTGGTGACCTCCCGGACACCATCCTAGCGATTCGGCTGATTGAGAACGGAGGCGTCCCACCACGCAAGAAGCCTAGAAGAGAGGACAGCGACCAGCAGCGGCTGCAGCGGGGCGTGGACGCGGGCAGGAAGGTGGTGGAGGCTCTGCGGCTGGCGGTCCCCAAGGCCGTGGAGGCGCTCAACCGCCAGCTGGACGCGTCCGTCGCCCAGCTCCGCCAGCTGGAGGAGACTCTGGAGCAGGTGCAGCGGGGTGCGGCAGGGGATGGGCGCACGTCGCAGGAACAGCTGCAGCTGGCCACGCAGCTGGAGGACAGCCTCGGCCTGCTCAACACCAAGTGCAGCGTCGTCGCAGAGGAGGAGGACGGGTCCACCTGGAAGGCGGCTGTGCAGATCGGCGGGTTCGGCGACAGTCTTAGGCTTCTGTTGCTGCAGCTGCGTGCGGACGGCCAGCTGGGAAAGGTAAAGCGATCTTTCTTCATGTTAATCTGGGTGTGGTGCTCATTTATGTTTGCCTTCCAGGTTGACGACGTCCCCGTTCCCTCCGCCGCAGCCGCTTATGTTGGGCCACCAATAGTTGCCTCCCTCACTATAAGTGAAGATGATATGACGGACGACCACGGCTTGAAAGTAAATGAAATCCTACTGGACAAGCGACGGCTGGAAAACATACGCTGCATAACCGGCTTAGAGGGCGAGGGCTCGGACAGGCTGCTGCGCGTCGTCGCGTCGCACTCGCTTCACGTCGAGGAGCTCGTGTTCTCGGCTGAGGTTGGACCGAAGGTCATGGAGGAGGTGCTGAAACTGCCTTCTCTGAAAAGGCTGGACACTGAAAGCATCGAAAACCGCGATGACTACCCGGACCTGCCGTTGCAGCTGGAAGAACTCAAAATAAATGGACCAAGCGAGCAGCAGCTGGACTGTGTGATGCGAATGCCCGCCTTGTACAGTCTAACAGTTTTGAATTACCTTGGTGCAAATCTCACATTTCCCCCGTCAGACTATGGAACACTGCGGTGGCTTGGCGTCAGCTTCCACATCAACTACAAGCCCACCATGCTCTCCCTGATCCGTGCCCACGCTTCATCGCTGCAGGAGCTGCAGGTGTCCTGCAGCATCAGTGAGGACGAAGAGGATGGTGACTACTACTTCCCCGAGCTCGGCCAGGACCTAGCTGCCTGCGATCTGCTGCGCCTCCGGCGACTCGTCCTTGAACGCGATTACACCGCCCCGTGCGAGGATGCTGCCGGCTGCCTGATGCAGCGCCAGAACCTCCGCGGCTGCCTGCCTCGCTCGGTCGAGGTGGTTTGCGACGCCTGCCGCACTAATATTTTCGGGTGACTGCGTACTCCTCCACTACTCCAAACTCCCCCCGTCCAAGACTTATTGCCGTAGTGTTCTTGTCATAATATTTAATCCTAAGACTATCCCAAAGCTTAATTTAAGTTGGCATCAGTAAAATAAACCGTACCTTCATCTTATCTATTTATAAAATAATCTTGCGCTTTCCTCCTCCTTTTAAACACTGTTGGTCTACTCTGCACCCAGAAAAATGAAAAGTTGTAGGGACCATCTCGTGGTTCTTTCGACGATACCCCAACCATGAGATATGGTTGAGACTGCGATCCACTAGTGGTGAAAACCGTATTCTCGGTTGACACATCGGTGCTGTTATTGCCTCAACCATATTTTGTGGTTGTCTCTGCAGTAAGCATAACCATACGCTCGTTGCTGCAACTTTTCATCTCTCTGCGTGTACTTACCAGCCGACCTGTATCGACGGGTCTGGAGAGAGAGAGAGAGGGGGGGGGGCGCCACTCGAACTCTTACTCTTGCAGGCGCGTATTAAGGGGGGG
>NW_026269952.1:0-5569 GCF_000697945.3 Frankliniella occidentalis | reverse complement strand
GCTGATATTAGGTCCCCGCGCCACCCCGCCCCGCGCAGCCCCGCCATGCCTACGCGCAGGACGCCCAAATGGGGTTGGACGCCTAATCAACATTTTGCGGGGTCTGGTCGGGGGCGGCGAGGCGCGCACCCTGGTATGCGGGGGAGTGCAGCGGCATGAGGGGGACGGGGCTGCTTTGGCTGCCTGTGGACCGGGCAGCGGGAGCGCGGTGGCGGTTTCTGCTCGCCTCGCCAAGGACGTCCCGGACGTCGCGGTGTCACTCCGCTGTCAGCCCGGTCCCCAAGCCCGCGGCCCCTCGGCTAGGCCCCCTAGGCCCGCCGCCCCCAGGCCACCCCCGCCACGGCGAGGTGCAGGTGCAGCCGGAGCCCGGCCCGGCCGCTGTTGTGGCTGCGGCACCAGCGGCATGACGCAATGTTGCCGCTTTGGACACATCTCTGACGGCGCGCGGGGCTGCCTGGCTGCCTGGGCTGGCTGGCTGCTCGGGCTGGCCGCTCCAGCCGCAGCAGCAAGAGCTCGGCTGCGGTGTTGCCACGGCGCTCTCCTCCTGGAGGCCCCGGCCGGACCAGCCCGGCCAGCCCGGCCCCGTCGGCGGCCCCGACGACGGCGGCGTCGTGGCCCCGCGTGGCCCCGCGCCCTCGGCGGCGGCGTGGCCCCGGGCCGGGCGGCCAGCCCAACAGGCAGGCAGCCCTATGGCCTGCGTGGCCGTGGCCCCTGCTGCTGTTGCTGCCGCAGCAGCCTCTGCAGCCTCACCCCGCGGGGGCCCTGCAGGCCCTGCAGCTCACGGACCAGCTCAGCCCCCCACTGATAATCATTTCGGTTAAAAAGATGCGGCGGCCGCCGCTGCTGCGCATTGTTCGCTCCACATTGTACGTATGTGTGTGGAGGGGTCCGACCTAGACCGGCCCCACGCGGCGGGGAAGAACAAACTGAGACGTCGTCCTTTGAACCCGCGGCGGCCCGGGGGACCTGCCCGCGCCGCGCTCGCTGCAGCGGGGGAGCTGAGCGTAGCTGAGCGCTGCGGGCAGGCCATCATGTGGACCACCTGATGACGACCGTGATGGCGATAACTGCGCCGATAAGGCGAGTCATGTACTGTATGCGCTAGCTGGCCCCGAATGAGGCCGGGACGTGCGTGCGTGCGTGCGCTCGGGGCGTACGCTGCACTTGCAAGCGCGCGATGCTACGCACACGTACTCGCACACAGGCGCACGATGAGGCCCCACATTTTCCGCTCTGAAAAGTTGCCCTGTGTGTGTGTGTGTGTGTGTGTGTGTGTGTGCGCGCGCGCGTGTGTGTGTGGACGCTACTTGCCGCCGTGATTCATGTTACACGCGCGCAGCAAGGCGTGGCGTGGCGTGGCGCGGCGTCCGGGGGGCGTGGCCATGGCGCGGCGGAGCAGGGCGGAGCGAACACGGCGTGCCGGCTAAAGTGCCATGAAAAGTAATAGTTGCATACGTTGCAATTAACCGTCGCGCGCGCAGGGCCGGCCGGCCGGGCAGGGCGCTGCTGCTGGGCCCCGCACAGCACAGGCCATCATTGTCTTGTTACCCCCCCCCCCCTCTGCTCTCTTCCTCCTCTCTCCGTCTGCCACAGCGATCAGTCTCCTCCTCTTTCCCTCTCTGTCAATATGCATGTGTGTGTGAGTGTGTGTGTACAAGAGACAGAGGAGCTCTTTCTCCAGAGATATCTCCCCTTCAATCTTTGCTCCCTCCCCCCATCCTTCTCCTCCTCCTCGCTCTCCTCCTCCACCTCTCCGCCCTGCTGCCAGGCCTCAGGGCCCGAGCCCAGTCTGAGTCTGGGGCTCAGCTCAGCTCAGGGCCAGGCTGGTGGCGCGGCGTGGCGTGGCGACCGCAGCCGAGGGCGTGGCGTGGCGCAAGTGAGGTAAGGGCGCTTGCAGGGCACAGAGGCTCCCCTGTCCTACCCTGTCCCCCTCTGTCGTGTGCGTCGCCAAACCCTGAGAGAGAGAAGAGAGAGAAGAGAGAGAAGAGAGAGGAGAGAGAGAGAGAGAGAGAGAGAGAGAGAGAGAGAGAGAGAGGGAGAGAGAGAGACGTTTTCTTGTCTGTGTGGAAAGGTGTTCCTCGTACCCCTCTCCCTACCACTTGCGTCCAGTGGGGTTTGTCTATTGTCGCTCAGCATGGCGCCGTGCGAGTAGGCAACCCGCACGCACGCCTGCATGGCGGTACAGTCTATACGTCACACCTCTTGACGCGCTGGTCTCGCAGTACACGCGCGCTTGTCGAGGCCCAAGTCCATTGGACCGGGTGCTGGGGGGAGTGGTTCGGTCCGCCAGCGGACACTTTTTGACGAATTTCCATGAAGCATGTCGCGAGCGGTGGCACAGCGCGATCCACGGCCGTGACTTCACCGCGGGCCGCTCCGCCTCACCCACCCCACCCCGCCGCGCTACGCCACGCCGCGTCAGCGTCACACTGCGCTTTCTTCGACGGGCTGCCGACACCTGGGGCCCGGCGGGGCGAGGCGGCGACTGATACTGTAATCATCCGTGAAGTCGGCGGCGGCCTGCAAGAAGTGGCGAGCTGTGCGGAGCAGTGCGGAGCAGTCGGGGCCCTCCGTAAAGTGCGACTGCGCCAGGGGCTGCCGGGCGGGGCAGGGCGGACCGTCTGCCTCCAGGAATGGAATGCGACGCCCGATTCCTGAATCATCGAAAGGCGATCAGACCGGGCCTTCTGCTTCCGCTGGCTGTGGCCGCATCGCGTCCCGCCCGCTCCGGTCAGCGGCGCACTTCTCGGAACAGCGCGCCCGGCGCTCTGGTGGCGGCCCTGGCGGCCGCGTGCTGACGCGGCTGCCCAGGTGGGCTGGGCGCGTACTCAGGTGCGACGGAGACGGGAGCTGGCTGACGACCACGACGCAGCCGTGGCCGTCCTGTCGCCCGTCGCGTCGCCTGCTCGCCCGACCGAAGGGCTCTGCTGCTGGGCAGGCCGGGACCGGGCCAGTTGATACGCGTGGGAAGGTGGCAGAACGGAGCCGGCCCCGCCTCTTTGTAACTACCCTCCCTCTACCACCGCCCCTCCCCCACGGCACCTTGGGGGCGCTAGCGCGCTACTCCTGCACCACCCCAGCTCGTGGGGCCCAGCGTCTCGAAGAGCGCCTCTCTGGGAGAGCGAAGCTCGCGGCCTGCTTCGCCCTCGCTGCTGTGCCTTCACCGGCTTGAGCAGGGCAGGATTTTCTTGTGCACTCCGAGTGAGTCCGCATGTCCTGTCCGACGATGCGCTAAGGCTCAGCGTTCTCGGGCTGTCGGCTTACCCCCCCCCCCCCCCCCCCCCCTCTCTCTCCTCCTGCACCGCCCACACATGTGTTCTCAATCACCCTGGCCGGCGGAGATGGCTGCCCGGCTGTCTTTTTCGCAGGAAAACCAATGAACTCGGTCGCAGGCCGGGTAGGCACGCACGGAGCGCCCGGACTTGCGTCGCCTCGGCACGGCCCTGGCGGAACTCTCGTCGAGTCTTTGCTAAGAATTCCGTCCGCACCGCCCTACGACGCCGCCGTCGGCGCGCTCGGGCGTCTTGTACTCCGGGCGCAACGTCGGGAAGGAAGCCGTACACGTGTCGTCAGGTGGCTGCCGGAGCCATGCCGGGCCGGGGCCGGGTATGGCTGGAACGGCATCCTGGGTGTGGGCGGGGAACTTCGTCACTCCGGGGCGGCCCGAGGGCGGCGGCGGCGGCCCTCCGGGGCGCACTTCCGCGGGTCCTCGCGTCGCGTCTCACGGCGCCTTCTCCCCCCTTCCGGCCCGGCCGTCCCAAGGTGAGCATGAGCATACAGTACACTGTACCTACATACTGCACAACCACGGCGGTCGCCCTGCTCTTCATTTTCTCCTCCTCTTCCCCTTTTCCGGTCACTTCCGGTCGATATGCGTTTAAAGACGGCACCTTTTGCATATAAAGGGACGCGGCGGCAGCAGCAGGGAGGAGGGGGCGCACCCCACCCAGCGCTGACTTCCGGTCTCGTCCTCGCATTGCGCAGCCCCCCTTCTTGATCCGCCGCCGGGTCGTGCAGGGCCCGTCCATAACGCTCCACTGACAGCCCGTATACGACGGGAAATTGAGATCTTTAAAGCGAAGGGTTAAAAAAAAATTGGATCGAGGCAGGAGCAGGTTAATTCAACCACTTGCTACCCATTAAACGGCTGTGCTGGGCGCGATAGGGAGACCTGGTCGCGAGGGCCGCCGGAGCACCTCAATCGAAACTTGATAAAATCTGTAGAGGGGGCATTAAAAAAAATCCTTTCGTCGGCGCCATTAACGCAGCAGTTAATCTGGTGCGAGATACAGACTTACGCTCTTGTCGCAGACGTAATTTTGAGTACCGAAGTACTCTTTTCTGCGCAGTATTTATCACTCCCCCGCGGGGCCTGCGCAGCTGCCAGCAGCTGTCGCGATATCAGATGGTGTTTAAGTCCGGTACGGGTGAGCTATCCGGTTCAGTTAGCGTCGCGTCGCACCGGTAGCCTCGGCAGTCGGCGCCTTATCACAGTGGCATCGGGGAGGCAGTTGTAGGAGGTGCAGCAGGTCGGCGGAATGCAGACGACGCGGTGGAGGCAGACGACAGGACAGCAGAGCAGCGTCGGCGAAACAACAAACTGTGCGCGTCGGACGAAAACGTGTCGCAGATCTCCGCGGGCGATACAAGGCCCTCTCGCACCACCTGATCCAGTCCGATACCCGAGGAAAAGGCTCGAATTTAGCCTAAAGTACGAGTCGGACGGGATTGGTGGCCAGGGAAAAGAAGAGCTCAGGGAGGTGAAGGGAGACGTCGCGCAGGCTACGTTCTCCGATTGCGACGAAGGACGTAAGCTGCACGTCTGCGCCGTGTCAGCAGACTGTCTCTGTCCCACACATTGCACAGCTGCTGTCCCGGTGCAGCGGGAGTGCCAATAGTGCCTCCCCCCCCCTTCCCCACGCCACTCCCGGGGTTTAGAATGCCTGGCAGAAACTCGTCTTTTGCTTCCTTTTATACTCGCCTGTCTCTCTCGCACACTCAGATATGAACAAAGCAGGCCAGTACAATCCGAGGACCGGGCTCACCAACCGGGCTGAAGCAAGGTGGAGGCTGTGAGTCACCCTGCCCAGCCGAGGCTGGGCGCGCTGGTGCTGCTGGTGCTGCTCATGTCAGCCGGTCTCAGCGCCGCTCAGCACCTCAGCACCGCTCAGCACCGTAGTCCGCTGGACGCTGGCTGAGGCTGACTTTAGCATTCCAGAAACCCGGCGACCCCCTTCTCCTCTCGGGCCCCGACTGGGCCCCGGCGTGACAAGATACAAGCTGAAAAATTATAGGCCGGTCCCCCAAAAAATGCCTTTTCTTCCCTCCGCCTCCTTCGCCACCGGGGTGTTCGTCGTGGGGGTGGCCGACGTCCTCGACGCCCTCGGCCGCGTCGGCGCCGCCCTTCGTCTCCCTCCACACCTCCCTCTGCTTCTGCTCCCACGCTGACTCCAGCACGCCATTTTCCTCGAACGGGAAATTCTGTGCAGATTGCGTCGTCAGCGAAACGTGAGAGCTTTGGCCGGCCGGTAAAGCCTTTGAGTGCGGCTGCGTCAGGGCGTGGCGGGGC
>NW_026269951.1:5836-6431 GCF_000697945.3 Frankliniella occidentalis | reverse complement strand
GCAACAATGTTCTATCTACGGAGCGTCGTTTTCACAATGTCCTATCTGCTTAAGAAAATCATAGCGGGTCGAGAGAACGTGTATACGAGGATGCACTATAGTAAAGAAGGTTAAATTAACACTGAAGCCCCTTGGAAATTTACTTTTTCAAGCCACCCTCATCCCGCACGGAATCCTTGGGCTTGGTCTAAAAGATGTATGAATTCTTGAAATAAAAAAAAAAATATTCAGGAAAACGAACAATCGAACTGTTAGGTAACTGTTAGGTAACTGTTAGGTGTGGCAAAAAAAAAGGGGGCTCGAAATTGCATTACTTCGTACAAATGCATGCCACAAAAATGTTCAAGTCAACGCAGAAACGTAAACGTGTGCAAAAAAATAAAATTAATTGGTTTGCTTTAATTTGGAATACACTTGAAATGTATATAAACTTCGTTAGTTTGTACGAAGACGTTACACGCCGACGGGTAGAGAAGAGCGGCCGTACCCCCCCCCCCCCCCCCCCCCCCTCGGGCCCTTTTTTTCCGTTTTTTTTTCGGGCCCGGGTTTAAAAAAAGGCCCCCCCCCCCCCCCCTCCCTTTCCCCGGAGGCAGTG
>NW_026269951.1:0-810 GCF_000697945.3 Frankliniella occidentalis | reverse complement strand
CCCGTTTCAAGTGAGCGCCACTGGGAGGGTGTCGCACCACCCACCAGCCTCCATCAGCTTCAGTCCAAGCTCGCATACTCTCCCACCGCACGGTAAAAATAGTTTCTTGTATTTGAAGACCTGGTCTTGAATGCCATTGGCGTTCTTCATAAGACCGATTCTTGAAATACAAGAAACTTTTTTTGCCATGCGTCACGGGTCTTGTAAATCTTTTGAAGGATCTGTTGGCATCTTAGTGTAGCGCACCTTAAAGAGAGGTGTTCTGAGTATAATGAACTTTAGAGAACCCATAGTTTGTAAAACACAACCAAGTATACCGTCCAGTAGCTCACATATTTAACTTTAGAATGCAATTTTTATCAAGTCGATACGACAACCCAAGCTGAGTAACCCCCTGTTAAAAACGGGACAGTCATCTTGTCACGGTGTACAACTTTAAGGTCGTGTTGTTGGTCTCACACAGACAACTAAAATATTTTTAGACCCTTTATGAATGTAGGTACGACACAAACTAGGATTCTGGAATCGGTCACCTCCTTCATCCCGACCTGTCCCTCCCATGGGTGGGGCAAAAGCCGGGGCAGCTCGTCTTCATCTCAAAATGAAGAAAGTTTTGCGGGGCGGGCTGGGGCCGGCTAAACTCCTCCTTGTGCTCGGGCGGGGCTCACCGCGGCCGCCGGGCTACACGCGGCAGAATAAGCTGTTTTCTCTGCGTCGCGAAGATAAAGCAAAAAGAGCGGGAGGAGTATAGGAGGGAAAAAGAGGGGGGGGGGAGCTCGGGATGTAGTGGTGCGCTTCGTGACATCCCGC
>NW_026269950.1:2708-3458 GCF_000697945.3 Frankliniella occidentalis | reverse complement strand
CTTCGATTTTCGACTAGCAACTGCGGTGGACCTGCTGTTGTTCCTTCGCCAAGGCTGTGCGTTTGAGGAAAGCGCGAAATTTTAACCACGCTTCAATATCACAATAAGCTATCTAGGAGGATAACGAAGTGTCTTGCTAGTGTAGCAAGAAGCTATTTCAGAGAACCGGGAAAGAAGAAGAGCACGAATAACAAGGAGGCCTGTGATTCGTCCGTCTTGTGGAGGGGGAGACCGGGCGACGAATCACGGGCTACTTTGTTATTCGTGCTGTTCTTCTTTCCCAGTTCTCTGAAATAGCTTAGTGTGTGAGGGCTTTCAGTGGTTTTGATTTTTTTAGTCTCTTTCTCTTTTTTAGATTTAGTCTCGTCTTCAGGTTGTGTCGGCCAAGTGCCCCCCAGCATCCAGGGCTCCCTTGTCTGCAAGGTGCCCCGCCACCTAACGCCACCTGCGCCACCTAGCCTACACCCATAGATTCCAGATTCCAGATGACTGCCTGGCGGGTTGCCTATGCGGAGCGGCTCACCTCCCCGCTGCCCGGTCCCCGCTCCCCGGTACCGACACCGACTGCCCGGCTGCCGATGCGGGTCACTCACTCCGTGGACGGTGGCCGGGACTAGGCGAGGAAGTACCACGTATTGAAGGTTGAGGTCAGCTGGGAGCGACTGAAGACGTTAGAGAGTGTGCGATTTGCGACCAGGTTTGTAGTACCACAGCAGCCTATGTGTTCTTAAACAAAAAAAGGAGGGGACT
>NW_026269950.1:0-414 GCF_000697945.3 Frankliniella occidentalis | reverse complement strand
AGGTAAGTGAGGTCATGTGGTGAGCGAGTCGGTCGATACCAAATTTCTCACAGTCGGTCAGTAAAAACTTTATTTGTGCTATATGTCCTATCTAGGGCAAACATTGCGCGACTGGTGCAAGCGGCACGACCTGCTGAAGTTGAAGCTGCCAGGAAGGTGGTGAACTTTGATGATATTCGGGAAGGGGAGCAGCATAACATCGCTGCGGACATTGAGGGGGTGAGTACTACCCCCCCATCCCACGGCAATACATCAAACAAAAAGGCAAAACCATTTAGATACAAGAGGACTAGGTGTAAAAAATTCCTATATAGTTTCCTTCCATCCATCCAAACAATTTTGTTTGCAAGGTTCTGACACTAATTCAAAGTACAACTAAGAATCTTTGCAACAAAATGAGTCAATGATGTGTGC
>NW_026269949.1:5758-6047 GCF_000697945.3 Frankliniella occidentalis | reverse complement strand
GGGGGGGGGGGAGTGTAAGGTCCCTGCGACCCCCTCGCGCCGCGGTCACCGCGGACCCAGCGCGATCCGCCTCGATGATCGCGCTCCTCGGCCGATGCCTTATGGAGGATTCAAGCGGAATCATACACACTAAAAGCTTGAGTTCTGTGTTCGTGCTCTGCTTATGCATTTTTTAAAGCGCCATTATGAACAAATTTGTTCACACAGGCGTATTTAAAAATGCGTAAGCAGAGCACGTACACAGAACTCAGTAAGCTATGAATAAAAATGTTCATAAGCTTTTAGCGTG
>NW_026269949.1:0-693 GCF_000697945.3 Frankliniella occidentalis | reverse complement strand
CCCCCCCCCTCTCTCTCCAGCCCCTCTCTCCATTTCTCCTCTCCTACTCTCTCTCTCTCACTGCGTGACCAGAATGGCTATGTTCGCGCTGTGTACACATTCTAGGAAGCAAACTCGTCCCGTGGGTAAATAAAGAGTATAGTGGACGGAATTGTGGATAATGAACATGGAGGCAGAATCGAGCCAGTGCGTCCGGCCCCGCCAAGTCTGCCGATGCGGCGTGCAACAAATGCGCAAACGAGGCCAAACGTTCATTGGTTTCAAGCAGCCGTTTTATAGTGCATCCGCACCGCAAATTTATCGTAGAATCCCTGAAGAAACGTGTCGCTGGTCGCTTTTTATGCGAAAATGTTGGCACGTCTTTTTAGAGGTGCTAAATTAGCTAAATACTGGACGACACCGATTCATAACCGCCTCACTATGGACTCTTTTGGGGGACAGTGCATAAGCTTTGCTCCGTGACAATGGCGTCTCTCACATACCACACATTTTTTCGGTTTTCCGCTAAAATAGAGCTGCAATCCCCGCCCGACATCCGCCCCCTTTTTTTCGCCCCGCTACGTCGTCACATATTCCGCCATGAAACTGGGTAAAGCGGATGACGGGTTGGCCCTGCAAACCGCGCGTCCTTCTCGAACCCCGAAGTGGTCGAAGTCGCCCTTCCTCTCCCCCCTCCCCTCCCCCCCTCTCCCC
>NW_026269948.1:2103-6252 GCF_000697945.3 Frankliniella occidentalis | reverse complement strand
CCCTGCTCCCGCCGGCTCCCGCCCCCCTGCGAAACTGACTATGAGACCGCTGCGCGTGGCCCAGCGCCCACACACCTGGGGAGGGGGCGGTCGTCATCAGCGCCAAATCGTTCCGCTCCGGACTCTCGCTCGCGCCGAGCGGCGTTCATCAACTTCACTTTCGGTTTCATGTGACGGACGTGCCGCCCTCATCATATTTCATGGTTTCCCCCTGTCCGGGCGGGCGAGCGACGTGGCGCGCGCGGGCTTTTCAAAACGTTTCGCGCGGTGCGGCCTGATGAGAACTGTTTGCCGCCCCGCCCCGCCACCTCCACGTTGTCGATAGCAATCGGTAGAGACACCGCGCCCAACCTGAGCTGCCGTCACGATTTGTGTGCACGTCATACGGGCGTCAGACGGGTATTACGGCTACGGCGTGTAAAACGACCGCGTCATATCACTCTAAAAAAGCCCGAGCAGCGTGTCGTGGGGGTGAGTGAGTGTGTCACGGTGTCGCCGGGTGTTTATCATTTCGCGTGAGGAAACGGAAAAAAGTTATGGGAAAACAAACAACGAATAAAACTATATTCAGAACTGCCATACAAAAAATTAAAGAGAATTTAGAAATACAAATTTTCTAGGCACAGTTGTAATTTCTTCATACAGTTTGTTGAAAAGTTCCAGCGCTACGCCCTCGTGTTTACACAGCGGCGCCCCGGGGTGCACCGCGCCAAGCCCGCCAAGCCCCGCTCATTCACGGCGCCTGTGTGCATGTGGGTCAGCTGTCGGCCCCATCTGCCCCCGTATCCGTCATGACGCTTCATGTCGTCGTCATCCCCTCCGCTCCCACCCGTCATGTCCCTCCTCCCCGCCGTACATCGGCTCGGCGGCGTGTTTTCTCTATACTTATCCGATATTTGAGCCCCACTTCCGCGCGCGCCTCCCGCGAGCCAGATCCCTCACGACGTGTCTGCCACACGTGTCGGCCTTTCTGTTCTTCCCCTCCTCTTCCGCCCCCTCATCATCGTCGTCTTCCACCACGGCCTCCACCTCCATCTCAACCTCCACCTCAACCTCCACCTCAACCTCCACCTCGTCGTCATTTTCGTCCTCAACCCCCTCCACCTCGTCTTCCATTCGTCCTTCGTCCTTCTTGTCGTTGTTATCCTCCTCCTCGCCCTCCTCCAAGCCCTCCTCCTCGCCCTCCTCCTTACCATCCTCCTCGTCCTCCTCCCCGTCCTCGCGGTGGAGCTGTGTGCAGTCTCCTGCTGCCCCTCGCCGACGCGCCGTTTGCCGATATCTTCTTGTCGTGTCCTGGTGACGTGTCGTGTTGTGTGTCTGCGGGGCCGCTCAACGCCGCCGCTTTCTGGGTCGTGTCGCTCGGCGGGGTGTGGCGGCCGGGGTGTGGCGGGGCGGGGTGGGGCGGTGGTGGGAAGACCTCCCCTGGTCCCAATGAGCGCCCCGCCCCCTCCCGCCGGCCCATCTCGGGCCCCGCGGGTCCATCGTCTTGGTCGCTCCGCTCGCTATCGGCGGTGCCCCGTCCCTCCCGCGTCCCCCCCTCGCCGTGTCGAGTGACGTCATTTGCATTGTGCTTCCTCCTCAACTGCGTCCTGAGGGACGAGGAAGGCGGGTGAGCAAAAAAGTATGAGGAGCGAGGAAGGGGAAGTGTTGGGGACCCGCGGTGGCGTGGCCTGGCGTGGCCTGGCGCGGCGATCCGCTCCGCTGGGCGCGTCGCTTATGGCTCAATTGCTGCTGTTGGCTGATGCTCCTGCTCTGCTGGGTTCCCAGAAACCTGGAAAACCAGAGAGGAAAATTCTCCATGGATAAAATGAAGGCAATTGCTCGTTGGTCCTAGGAAAAGAAGTCTGATCGTTGATCGTTGATCGCTGATCGATTCTCTCTAATATGCTAATTATTAGGGAACATTTTTCTGGAAATGTGTAGAAGGTAGTCATGAATGAAAAAGTAAAAAGTCGAGATGAAAAAATGCGGGAACGTGTCGAAATAAGTGGGCGACGGCGCGGGGCAGCCAATTGGAGTGCCCCAGAGGGCAGCTGCGGACGTAGCAGACGGGTGCGAGGCAAGTGAAAAAGGGGGAGGGGCCGGTGAGCAGCTACCGTGTCATCGATGTTCTAGATTAAAAACGCTCGACCAAGCGTAATGGTGGTGGCGGTGGATGCAAGAAGAGCAGCAGGCCGGTGCTCATCCCTCTCGCTCCTGCCGGAGGCTCTCCTCCCGGGGCGTTAGCATAGCCGCCACCCGCCACCACCACGGGCGTGCACGCTGGGCTGAACCACATCATCGACCCGCAGCAGCAGCACACGGGCCGGTGAGGAGAGGCGAGCCGCGGCGGGCAGCGGCGTGGCGCTCGGCGGTGGCTTCCTAGTTAACGAGAGAGACAGAGAGACGGGGTGGGAAGGGGTGGCGAACAATAAAGTGACTTGCTGCCGCCGTTGCTGTTAGGCCTGTCATGCGGTGTGGTGAGGCGTGGCGCGTGGTCCAGTGCTCCCCGTGCGCTCACCCCTCTACCCTCTCCTCCACCTCTACCACCACCTCCTCTTCTACCTCCTCCGCCACCTGCTTCTCCTCCTCCTCGTCCACCTTCTCCTCCAACTCTTTGTCCATCTCCTCGTCCACTTCCTCGATCAACTCCTCGTCCACTTCCTCGATCAACTCCTCGTCCACCACTTCGTCCACCACTTCGTCCACCACCTCGTCCACCACCTCGTCTACCACGGCGTCTACCTCCTCGTCCTCCACCTCGTCCCGTCCACCATCTCATCCACTACCTCCCCATCCTCCCCCTCGTAATGCCCGCCCGTCTGGGTTGGTATGTGAGGGGTGGTTGAGCTCCGGGAGGAGGAGGAGAGAGCATTAGCGGACGCCCGGGAGCCGGCGGCAAAGTTTTGAAAACGCACATAATATTCCACACGTATACGCGCCGCGGCTGTGGCACGGCGGCCGCTGGCGGCTCGGCCGCACATGGTCCGGAGGTGTGAGTGTGAGTCTCTCCCCATCTCGCCTCTGCTCTGCTCTCCCCACCCCACTCGCTCATTCGAGGAGAGGAGCAGTCGCAGCGCGCGCTTTACGCGCTCGGGTTTATGTCCGGTGCGCTGCACCGCGGCGCTGAGCCTCCGCCGAGGTGCGGCCGTGGCCGTGATACAGTGTGTTACGGCTGTTGCACTCGCAGGCAGTGCGCGCCAATCTCTATAGCCGCGGGAAGCCCGGGGCGGGCAGTAAAAGTGAAAACCGTAAACCTTTATTCATACTTCATCCCCATCGATTCACGGCCGCCCTCCTCCTCCCTTTCTCCCTTCTTTGTCCCCTCCCCCTCCCCCTCTCTCTTCTCACACCCTTCATGCGGTGTGTGTGCACCGCCTATATACTAGAAAAGTGCAAAAAGGTTCCGGTCCATTGGGCGATTTTTTTTCCCGCCAATAGGTGGCGCCGGCGGGGCGTGGCGGCGGTGTCTGTGCGCCTCGGTGCTTGCCCGCTCTGCCGCGCAACGCCTAACGATGCGTAGTTTCTGCAAGCTTTTTTTCTTGTTTTGTTTCTTTTCTCTCCTTCCTCCTCCTTCTTCTGATTCTATTGGAGGTAAAATTGGGCGCGGGCGCGATGGGGGTCGTGCGGCGTTGCGGGTTGTGCTGACTGGCGCCGGGCCGGGTCGGCATGCGCGCTCGGCCGCCACGCCGCGCCACGCCGCTGGACGTGACTTCATTGTTTTGCTAAAATGTGCACCGGCTGGCTGTGCCCGCTCCAGGCCCGCTGGAGGCCCGCTGGAGGCCCGCTGGAGGGAGGGGAGTCACGTACCCAGCACGTCCAGTTATTAGAAGCGTCGGCCCCTGACACGTCCCGCGTCCCGCTCCGTTCCGACCCTTTTGCTGATCTGGTTGCGCGGGCCGAGGCCGGTGCCCCTTTGCGCTGCTGGAGAGCAAGGCCGGCCGCGCCATCGCGCTTCAAGAGAACTTAGGCTACCGTAAAACAAAAAGACAACTCATTCCGCAATCACGTACATGTTTTTGTTCTCAAGTAAGAACACGCTCTCAAAATTCACAAATAGACCTGAAAACTCGAACGTGTTCTTCTGGGTGTGCTGGCTGCCTGCCGAGCGGTCAAGAAAGACCGCTTGAGTGTTTTTGCAAAGTCAAAGTTTTTTAAAAAGAACATTTT
>NW_026269948.1:0-1256 GCF_000697945.3 Frankliniella occidentalis | reverse complement strand
TTATATGCATTTTATAAACAATTTTCTGGCTCGGGGAACACGGCAATTTGCGTTTTTAGACCACTCGTATGACGCAGCAGGATTTTCTCGACGAGGGGTTTTCCTCATCCTTTGCGTCATTATCCCAAATAAGGCAAACACATAATGAAACAGGAGTAATCATCTTGGATCGGGTCGCTCGCGGGGGTTTTCTCGTATGATGCATGCCGCCGTGAGGTGGTGTAGTGTAGTAGATCTCCGGCGGCGGCGTGGCTCGCTGCCAGTTGCGCCATAGTCGGGCACAGTGCCGCGCCCGAGTGGAGGGCAGAGCAGAGTGACTGGGCTGGAACATCGCGCACACAGGCCGTATCGCATCGCTTGTTGTTCTTGGGTCCGGTGGTGGGGTTCGCGGCGCGGTCAATGCTTTCGGCCTGACGCCTCTTCAAAATACCCTTCCCCCTCTCTCTCTCCCTCTCTGCCGGACTGTGAACCACCTTCGTCGTGAGTCACACCCCACCCAGGCCAGAGGCCGCCAGCAGGAGGAGGAGGGTGACGGTATGTGGAGTGAGTGGACTGGGTGCCTCTGCCGCTTGTCAAAGCCGGCGCGACGCTGCCTGCCTCCGCCCGCCCGCCCGTCTGACGAGAGGAGAACAGAACGGCGCCGGCAGACGGGCGGGCGGCCCGGGCGAGAGACAGATTGTTGCAGAGACAGCAGCGCGGCACACGGCGGGGTCTGTACGTTGGCGCGCAATACGACTACCGTTATACTGCGCTGTCGCACTCGCCCGGCTATGGGTGTCAGCCCGACCAGCACGGCTTACACACTGCGCAAGCGGGATCCTTCCTTACTACCCTGTATACCAGGTGGCTGATTCGCGATTCACGCCGCGCACTTTCGTAGCTACACCGTTCCGCATTCACGCATGCGGGCGTGTTGCCTATACTCGCACGGCGCTAAACGGAGCAGCGAGCGAGCAGCGAGAATAGGCAAACCCGCCCGCACCCGTGCACGCGGTACAGCATACCTATGAAAGTGTGTGAGTCAGCCACCTGGTATATAGGATTCACTGGCATTTTCATATATTTTTTCACTTCCGAATTTCCAATATGTCATTGATACGTTATTTTTGTGTGAAAAGGTCAGAGATCGGAGTTGGGTTTGTAAGGCAGGCCCACGTCTGTTCTTCCCTCTCTCCCTCCAACCTCATCTTCCTCTCTCTCCTCTCCCGCTCTCCCTGCCTCCAATACCTCTCCATCCTCTTTATTTTCGCAATCCC
>NW_026269947.1:8618-9174 GCF_000697945.3 Frankliniella occidentalis | reverse complement strand
GAGCGGCATCTACAGTAACGCTGTAGATCGTTCTGTATCAGACTCTAATTTTTTGCAGTGTGGAAAATTTGCGTGCGGGTGTTACTGTGAATACGCAGCAGTGTTGCGGCATTGCATACTCAATATGGCCGCAGGGGCCACGGCCCCTTACGGGTGTTAAGAGTAGGCAAACCCGCAACACTGCTGCTCATTCACAGTTACACCCCGGTACTTGAACAATGCGAGTCGCGGCCAATAAATGCAGATATCTCGGAAAAACCATATGTGATAGCAGGTCTGCATTAAGTTACAGTCGGGTGTACCCATACTAGCTCAAGTCAAGTGCACACTTCATCATTCTTCAACTTTTCAGGTTCTATGAAATTGCTTTCAATTGGTTATCCCGAGTAATATTCATGTTGAAGATGACAGAAACGCGTACCAACCGCCTCTGTGGAAGCTCCACTACCCCTTCCACCGCAAATTCCCCCTTTTTTGGCTCCACCGCTGACTGCCCGCCCGTGCTCCATCCAACTCTTGCTCGACCTTTTCAATTACTCCCTGGGCGGGGCTCCGA
>NW_026269947.1:0-473 GCF_000697945.3 Frankliniella occidentalis | reverse complement strand
GTTAGTGGGTTGTACCTAGCGCCTGTTTACTGGGCAAACGCTCGACACAGTTGTATGAATGTGGCCTAGTAGGTGGGCGTAGTTGTAGTGCGCAATTGTAGTGCGTGGAAAATTTGCGTGCGGGTGTAACTGTGAATACGCAGCAGAGTTGCGGCATTGCATACTCAATATGGCCGCAGGGGCCATGGTCCCTTATACGGGTGTAAAGAGTAGGCAAACCCGCAACACTGCTGCGTATTCACAGTTACACCCGGTACTTGAACACTGCGAGTCGCGGCCAATAAATGCAGATATCTCGGAAAAACCATATGTGATAGCAGGTCTGCTATAAGTTACAGTCGGGTGTACCCATTCTAGCTCAAGTCAAGTGCACACTTTATCATTCTTCAACTTTTCAGGTTCTATAAAATTGCTTTCAATTATTGTTTATCCCTAGTAATATTCATGTCGAAGATGACAGAAACGCGTACCAA
>NW_026269946.1:1516-2617 GCF_000697945.3 Frankliniella occidentalis | reverse complement strand
GTGCTACCTTCTTCTTGTTCCTCTTATCGGGCAACTTCCTCATTTCAGAAAATCTTCCCAGATCTCGCCTCGGACTTTGAGGATTCTTCTCTTCTCAAAAAAAGATGAAAACAACCTTTTTTGACGAAACTTCCTCAAAATCGGAGGAGTTTCACTGAAACCAAGCAGGGGGTTCCTCAAAGTTTTCCCTTTTCCCTAAAATAAAAAATCAGTCATTGTTTTTATTACCGTGTCACATGGCGCGTATATGTGTGAACCGTGCGCGGTTTTAGCTGAGGGAGGAGTCCAAACGCGATACGGAAGAAAGGCGGGCGCTCCCTCTTTACGTAAACAAACACGGATGCCCACCTCGTTGACCGCAGGAGGCGACGTGCTGCACGGCGACGGCACCGGCTCCATCAGCATCTACGGCGACCACTTTGAGGACGAGACGTTCGACATCAAGCACAACAGCCCCGGGATGCTGAGCATGGCGAACTCAGGTGACTTCTCTTGGAAACGGCGAACGGTTGATGAGAGTTAATATAACCATTGAGTCGTATGATGCGAGGGGCTAGACCGAGGAGGGCGGTTGTCAATCTTTTTTTGGCCAACAGGCAAAGACACGAGCGGATGCCAGTTTTTCATCACCACCATCTCGACGCCTTGGCTGGACGGCCAGCACACGGCTTTCGGAAAGGTAATCAAAGCTGCCCGTTACTGCTGGATCCCGAACGCAAAAGTTTACCCGTTTCTAACTGTTCTCTCTTCTCTGCAGGTGATTGACGGTCAGGACGTGGTGCACAAGATTGAGCTGCAATCTACGGACTCGGAGGACCGACCCGTCGCTGCCGTCATCATAAAGGAGTGCGGCGTGATCCCGACCCCTGAACCGTTCTACATTTCCAGTAAATTGTGAGTTATGGTTTAAACGGTATACGCATGGATCTTTGGTGGTTGGCTGGTTAAGGACGGTGCGGTTTCGTTGGCAGCATGTGGATATGGGTGCGCAGCTCGATCGTGCCTCTGAGCTTCTCTGTCTCCATCCTGGCCTTCTTCCAGTACATGCTGCGGAAGCTGGACAACTGACCCCCCACGGGGCCTTTTCTGCTCAAAATATAG
>NW_026269946.1:0-401 GCF_000697945.3 Frankliniella occidentalis | reverse complement strand
AGCGGCCGTTCCGCCACTATCCCAACGGAAATAAATTCCGAGGGGGCATCAACTTCGACTATTCACGGTGCACCCGCTGGTTAATATCTAATAGGTATTCAGGTGATATTTGCGAATATTCACAAGATATTGAAAATATTCATCGATATTCATCAATATTCAAGGACATTAATCAACAATCACAGTGAATATTCACTGGTATTCAGTGATATTCACTGGTATTCAGTGATATTCACTGGTATTCAGTGACATTGAATATTTGAATATATTCACAGTTCACCAAATTTCCAAGTTGGTTCCCCCTCGATAAATTCTTTTATACCGAGGGGAAGATATGAGGGCACCCTCTGTGCACTTACTTCCGCCGTTCTACTGTTGGCACTGCACGCACAGCTGCTAGG
>NW_026269945.1:2824-3216 GCF_000697945.3 Frankliniella occidentalis | reverse complement strand
ACTCCAGTGCACTCCGGGTGTACTCCAGGTGTACTCTGCGCGCTCCGACCGGCAATACTCAGAGTTCTCCGATTGTACTCCGTGTATTTCGTACTCCTGTGCACACGAAAAATTCAAAGTCGCCCACCCATCGGTCATATCTGACGGGTCTTGAGCCGTAGTAGTATTTAATGAGGAAAAAAATGTTGTTGTTTTTTTACAGACACGTCTAAAATTAGAGCACTTTTAGTCCCTAATTTCGGACAGTCTGTAAATGGCTGCTGTGGTTTACTACGTTGAGCTATCAATTTGACACGGGTATCATTCGATTGGTCCTGACCCATAGTACCTTGAATCTCAACAGATTTTTCGTACTCTATGAGGTGTGCACGAAACCGACGGATAACAGCTAA
>NW_026269945.1:0-995 GCF_000697945.3 Frankliniella occidentalis | reverse complement strand
GTGTTATTAGGTAGGAGGTTGCCGTTTGGCAGGGAGGTAGGCTCGTATGTTGGCAACAGAACTCTAAAAGCGCAAATGTTGATCTCGAACGGTTCGCGAGCTGTGGGGCCTAACGCATCGCGACTCCACACTTCGCAGTGTGGTTGGGAAATAGAGGTTGCTTTGTGACGATCCCCTAACCGATTAGGGGGTCGGATCCAGCTGAAAATTTAGAGGAGTACCCTAATAGGTATAGCCGCAGAATGGCGTGTCAAAAAACCGCCCCTGCGAACTTCCACCCCTTGCTAGCCACCCCGTAATTCACGAACCACGATTTGATCATTTTAATCAGCCCGATCACGTTTTGGCAATTCTGCGAGAGTTTCCATGAATTTTTTTGCGTGGAATGCCCTCAGTCTTGTCTAGGATGACATTGCGAACAAACCAAGACACAGGCGCACCCGTTTGAATCCCCCAGGGTCCTTTAAGGGGCCTAACTGCACCAAGCGTTAAAAAGTGCAGTAAATTCGTTAAAAAAGACGTTTTTTGGTTGAGTTTTCGGATGTTTTTAATGGTAAGGGCGTTTATCTGTCAATCTGAGTATTGTCACGAAAAATTTGACTCATCAACATGCGTTATAGGGGCGGATCCAGAAAGTGGGGTTGAGGGGTGGTAGCTATCGGTGGGCCTTAGGGGGTGAAAATCACTGCTAGCCGGTAGGGGACATTAAAACATTGAGCCCACGTCACACGGACCGCCGGCACTCAATTTTACCCAAGGGAGGCGTCCTTAAATGATAAAATCATGATTCGTCAATTAAGGGGTGGTTAGAAAGGGTTGCAAGTGCGCACGGACGGTTTTTTGACAAGACATTATGTTGTCTATACCTAAGAGAGTACTCCCCTAAATTTTCAGCCGGACCCGACCACCCAATCGGTCAGGGGAGCGTCACAAAGCAACCTCTGTTTCCTAACCACACTGCGAAGTGGGGTGTCGCGATGCGTTAGGCCCCACAG
>NW_026269944.1:0-685 GCF_000697945.3 Frankliniella occidentalis | reverse complement strand
GGCCTCTTGTCCCCCGGTCCTGTCCCCCGCCGCCCATGTCTATTTTTATAACATTTTATAAAATTTGTTTACAAACCATTTTTACCCGGGTTACTAAAAATATGCCATATCGTACAACGACGGTTTTGACTCCTGTTTTATACTTCTATTTTTCTTTTCTGGCTCGCCACGGTGAGTGAATCACGTGAGTGATGGCCCCCGCCCCCGGCCGTGGCTCGGGGCTCGGGCCGGCAATCGCGCCGGCCGCGCGGCGGCGTGGCGCCGGCCGAAAGTGAATGTGAAAGCGAAAGCGAGCGCGATGAGCTCCGCGCATGCACGGGCCGGAAGGCGCGGCGGCCCTCGGGGCCCTTGGCCTCTAACGACCCACTACTGCAAGACCATGGCCCGGGCCCGCAGCCCGCAGCCCGCAGCCCGCAACACTCCGCGAGAGAGGGTGTTCGACACCCGTGTCCGACAGTAGTTTGCGTTTTCATCAAAGTGGGGCACAAGGCCGACCCTTCCTTTCCCCCTCCCCCTCCCCCCCCCCCTCTCTCTCTTCGAGTTACTTGACTCGAGTCTGTCTTAATTTCCGCCTCGCCCGCCCACGGCCGGCCTCGAGGGCCGTGCGCGCGTGACTAGCGCGACACCTCCGATAAGAAGGTGGCACCCCTCCCTCTCCGCAGGACACCTCGGATAAGAAAGTTAC
>NW_026269943.1:10576-10981 GCF_000697945.3 Frankliniella occidentalis | reverse complement strand
GGCAGGGCACGGCAGGGCAGGGCACGGCAGGGCACGGCAGGGCACGGCAGGGCACGGCAGGGCAGGGCACGGCAGGGCACGGCAGGGCACGGCAGGGCACGGCAGGGCACAGCCTGGTAGGGCAAGACACGGCAGGGCACGGCACGGCAGGGCGCGGCAGGGCAGGGCACGGCAGGGCACGGCAGGGCACGGCAAGGCGCGGCAGGGTACGGCAGGGCACGCCAGGGCACGGCAGGGCACGGCAGGGCACGGCAGGGCACAGCCTGGTAGGGCAGGACACGGCAGGGCACGGCAGGGCACGGCAGGGCACGGCAGGGCACAGCCTGGTAGGGCAAGACACGGCAGGGCACGGCAGGCTATCCAGGGTAGACGACTTGCTCGGCTGGGGAGCGCCTGCGGTGTGCG
>NW_026269943.1:5387-5891 GCF_000697945.3 Frankliniella occidentalis | reverse complement strand
GAGGGTCGATGTCGGTGACATTGACATGCTTTCAGACCGATCTCTTGTTGCCGCGGGCTCGCCTGGCCTGCAGGCAGCCGGGCCGGGGCCCCGGGCTGGTCTATTGCGGTCGCACCTCCTGACTTGCTCTGGGAACTCAAGTGTGGTGCTGTCCAACAGTTATAAGTGTAATACCATGAGTATCACACTTTAAAGTGTAGTACCATCACACTAATATTTGCGTGGTACTCATGGCATTGCACTTGAAACTGTTGGACAGTGTCATGGCCGTCAGGAGTAGTGGACTGAAAAATACATTATTTGAGGCTACACTGGCATCCACCAAAAATTCAACAATGTGGTGCTAAGGGATCGTCCAGAAAGTACGGACGGACGTGTCCGATTTTCTCTGATTCATTCGGCAAATTTACAGGAGCTTCTTGGCGCCTGCGAGACTCGGGGTAGGCCATCCCGCAGTGCACGCATGTAGTGCAGGCAAGATGTTGCCTACCCATCCGGCCGTAT
>NW_026269943.1:0-442 GCF_000697945.3 Frankliniella occidentalis | reverse complement strand
AGAGCTGCAGCGGACAGCAAGCTCTCTCTCTCTCTCTCTGCATGGAGGCAGCAGGACGACCGTGAGCCATGTATAGTCCTCGACACAAGCCCACGAGGCCCTTTCACTTAGGAGGCAGAAGCCTGATTCATTCACGAAGCAGTATGTTCCAGGTTAGACTACGATGTTGCTATGTTGGTCTCGAGCCCCTTTCAGGCGCAGAGGTTACGACGCAATCAGACTTTTCACACGCAGATTGCACGATAGCGCCAGGTTGCACAAGTTAACTTTGCAAAGCAACCAAAATTGGAGTACGTTCAGTACACCAGGTGGATGATTCGCCTACTTGGTACACTCCGGGTCAGTTCGAATGCAGAGATTGCATCCTGCTCTATCATGTGCACGTGATTGGGACGAGAGTCGCGTCCGCTTCACGTCTCGCAAGTCCTCGAGATCTCGCTCT
>NW_026269942.1:4343-8905 GCF_000697945.3 Frankliniella occidentalis | reverse complement strand
TTCATTATTATTCGTCTTTATTTTAAGTTCTTACCTCTTATATTTCTCTGGATTTTCAGTTCTTAACTCCAAGAAGAGATTGTTGTGCATTCCAATAAGTATGTCTCTTCTAGCAATAAAGTTCTCAATCCACACTCTACGGTGAGGAATTCTCCTCCACAATTCATGAACAATAACAAAGGAGAATAAAGCAAGTGCTTTCCTCCGCCTGCGACGACTTTGCAACGCTAAATTATATCTAAGCTTGCGTTTAGTTAGAGGGGTGCTAGGGGGTGCTAGGGGGTCCTGAGACTCACCGCCTTAGAAACCCATGCAAAGTGTAAGGGGAAAAAACGTTCTCGACAGCTCAGGACCCCCTAGCACCCCCTACACCCGTCTAACTAAACGCAAGCTAATTTGGTCCATTTCCCAAGTGGTAAGCTAGCTCCCGCCCGGTTTCCCCAGCAGACGATTCAAAACCATAACAGAACAGCGCCAGCGCCTTCCCGTAACACAGCCCGACATGCTGACAGCAGCTCTGAAAGTCCGAAAGTGCGTCAAGTGCGTTGCGTCGCCGTTTTCTGTCTCTTCTGTCATTTTATTATTTTATAAAGAAAATATAATTGTTCTTCATTCAACAGACTTTTTCGTGCAAAGCGGGACTGTGACTCTTGATCTGATTTCCTACCGTGATTTCTGTTTTAAATATTTAAAAAAAGGGTCGAAATGGCCAGCACGTCAGACAGCGAAATGACATTTGAAGTGGGGTTATGTGGCTAATGATATGCTTCGACATAGTTATTAGACATCTGCAATTATACCACTATTAATGAGTTTGTTTCATCTTTATTGTGTTTTAGGAACTCGACTTGTCACATGTGAAAGTGGAAGTGGAGTCTGATAGTGAAGGAAGCGCGAATTTATCTGCGAGTTCTGCTGAACCTGGGAAGCAAGAAGAAAAATGGCAGATTTCTGGACAGATAGGGGGAGTCTGCATCTCTGTCACTGCTGATGAAGCTATTTACAAGTGCCGTAAGGTATCTGTTTGCTGTGCGCATGCAATGAAGGAAGTAAGTGACCTCCTCTTATGTTGATTATTATGCCTGGTCAGTACTAAGTAAGGTTCTTTTTAAAAATTTTATTTAGATTTTTGAAAGCAGGCCACATTCAGTGAAGTTCCAACAGCAGGCAAGATTGCGGAATGTTGGTTTAACTACACTCGCCATGATTAACCGTACCTATAACCTTCTGAGAGATTACTCTCTTATGGCCCAACATCACAATTCTGTGATGTGCGCCAAGTTCCGGTGTACCCCTCGGACTGTAAATTGTCAACGTTGTGGACTTATCTTCTCAGGCAGGGGAAGTCACCTTCTCGACCTTATGAATCACATTACCTCAAAACATAGAACTGAAAGCGAGAAACTTATCATTGGCATGATAGACAAATTTCATGCATCCTTAGCTGGTATGCGAAAGATGTTAAGAGCTGACATGATGCGTATATACGAGCGCTTCTTATGGTAGCGCAGCATAATGTTGGTGCCTTATCTTCTGCTTGTAAGTAATGCTAGGTTGCTTTCTGGTATTTATTTTTGCGTTTCTCTCTAGAGCAATTGTAACAATTGTTTAATTGAGATGTCATAATTATTATTAAGCTCTTTGGTTGTGAATTTTTAACATTAAGATTACTGAATAGTTTCAGTATTGAGAGTTCTATTTCTTAACAAGAGTGCATATGGAAGAAATATGCACAATAATATATTGGTTGCTTCATAGTGGACTTGTTTAGAATATTTAATATTTATGGGTGAAGGTGGGGAAAAATCGAAAAGGGGAAGAATTACACACCTGATTTCAGGTTGTACCTTTGTAACGGGTGATACAGTTCATGTGAAGTACCGAACGTCTGAACCCTCTTTAAACTTGAACTTTAATGGCAGTTACGTCTTGCTTGTGAGGTTTGCTATGCAAAACTAGTTTCTTGTGTTTGTAGAGCAAAACGTTTTGTCCATTTCAGAATGGAAGATTTTAGTTCAATTTATTATGTAGTAGAATTTTATTAATTTGTGCTTTTTTTGCTCATACAAATAAAAAAAAAAAAAAAATTGTATGTATGTTTCTTCTGTTCCAAACCGATTTTGTAAATGCTACAGTTAGACATTCAAAATGTCTTAGGTATGCTAGTAAAAAGTTATACTGAAATAAAACATTTTTTCTCCTTATTTCTTCTGTTGTTGCTAAAGGTAAAACACGTCTTCTGCTGCACCCCTCTCCTCCCTCTCTGCACCGCAATTGCTCTCATACTGGTCTCCCGTGCTTCAGAATTTCGCATATTGCATTGCGCTGCCAACTGAACGGCCAAAACCCATAGGATTTGATTCGGTTATGGAGTTTCAGCTATTAAGAGTGCATATGGAAGATATATGCACAATAATATATTGGTTGCTTCATAGTGGACTTGTTTAGAATATTTAATATTTATGGGTGAAGGTGGGGAAAAATCGAAAAGGGGAAGAATTACACACCTGATTTCAGGTTGTACCTTTGTAACGGGTGATACAGTTCATGTGAAGTACCGAACGTCTGAACCCTCTTTAAACTTGAACTTTAATGGCAGTTACGTCTTGCTTGTGAGGTTTGCTATGCAAAACTAGTTTCTTGTGTTTGTAGAGCAAAACGTTTTGTCCATAGGATTTGATTCGGTTATGGAGTTTCAGCTATTATTCGTTGTGATTGCTGAAACATAGCGTATATGAAGTATTTGTATTACAGAATCGAAATATGGATGCAGTAGGAATCACCTCAATCCGTCGAACTTTTTCATGTGTAAGTTTTGGCGTTGGCCATACTTGTTGTTTCTAAGACCAAGTTGGGGGTTATGTTTCCGTGTAGATTTACTCAATTTCTCAACTACTTTCCAATGTTTTCAACGCCAAAGGATATAAATGATCTGTAAATGAGTGAGTAATGTGAAATTCTTTTAAATATACCTCACCAGTACCTGTTGTGAACAGTGTTCACTGATTGAAAAAAATATAGGCAGAATTAGTATTGGCTGCAGACGTACACCATATCGTTTAAGAGAGTATTTTCAAGGATACAGCAATGGCCATACTTCAGAATCATAGTGATCTAATTCAATTAATTAAAGTGGTTCAAAATAGAGTCTGCAAAAGATTACTTTAAACTTGTTTATTTATTCTGACAAACCAGGAGGCATCTTACAGTAGACCCCGACAGACAATACAATATTACCACATCATTTCTTGCTGACCAACAATGTAAGAACATCATTTTCAAGTGACTATATGTCCTGCAAAGGAAATGTCATAATGGTAATTAATCACACATCTTATTTTTGCCGAAGATATGAACTGTAGGAACTTGTAGTGGACTGAACAATATTGAGAGCCATCATCGCAACTCAGGAGGGTAGGTGCTTTTAAAGCAGAACAAGAAAAATCATCATAAATCAAGTAGGTCTTGGTGGGGTCATATTTATTGATTTTGAGGTAAAACAGTCAAAGAAAAGATTCTTTGACAGAGACATTTTGCCAAACTAAAACTGCCCACTTCTAAAACTCCAATGTCTGGGAAAGGTTTGATAAATAGTGGCTCTGAAAAAGTATATTTTGCATAAGTAGTTAGTACTTTCTATTCATTAGGTGAGAGGCAAAGTGGTTTTTAAATATATGTAACCTACTGAATGTTATCTGACTGCAACGCATGGGCAGAAGTCACAGAATTTACACCATCTGTCGGGCGTTTAAACGCTTTGGAATTCAAATTCATATTTGTTTTTCTGGTACGCCTGTTGTTTTTAGGCAGTCCCTTGTGGTCTGTCTCTACCCGAAGGTAAAAGTTCCCCGTTATTATATATGATATGGCCAGTTTTTTTTCGAATGGATATTCTTTCCTTCTCTTATTTTTTCCTATTAGGTACAAAGTAGGCAAAGTTTGAATGCTGAATGTTGGTTCTAGCATTTATTTAATAGACAGTATCCCGTTTTGATAACGTTTGTAGTTGCCGATATTGCCGATTAACGTCCCAGTTTTGTTAAGCAGATTTCCAGTCTTATTTTATTGTCTAATTGAATTTAAGGTTTAAACGCTTTGTAATAGTTCAACTAACTATTCGTAATTTGTATTTCTGGTATACGCCTGTTTTTTCTCGAATGGATATTTCTTTTTCTTCTCTGATTTTTTTGTCGGTCAGCACGTTTATGGAAGGTCCCCGTCGATTGGCTAATTCGAATTGGTCAACCTGACTCTCGAAACACTGAGCTGTGCGTCGCGCCGTCCTGGGCCCCTTAAGCGTGCAGGTTCGCACGGACGCCAGATCCTGGCCCTACTGCTCCGCAGAGGGCCGCTAGTAGGGTGTTTAAAAAAAAATTGATTTCGACGAGTCGTCGATTATTAGGTGCGTATTGATCGTCTGATTCCAACGCCGTGCCCCCCGTTGTTCTGCGACATCGTTTACCCACTGCGCAACGTGTGTGAAAATTTCAGCCGCTCCGCGCTGTTTGATACCGCGCGCCGCCTTGCTCCCCTTGCGCGGCACGGCACGGACCGGCGAGCCG
>NW_026269942.1:0-2665 GCF_000697945.3 Frankliniella occidentalis | reverse complement strand
CGACAACGTCTACGGATATTTACCAATTGTAGACGTTGTAGATATCTAACGTGATCTACTTGTAGATATCTATTTCAATAGACATTTGCAGAGATTATAGAGGTTCAGGGATGACCTTACTTTAGCCGAAAAAACATCATAGACGTTCTTAGATATTTTTTAGACACGTCTACGAGCGTCTATTGACGTCTATTTTCCGACTGCAATTCGGCATGGCAATTCTTCTGTCTATCTGCTACGACGTCACCCACGTCACCCCAGATGCCCTCCTGCGGCCGGTGTCCCGGACCCACCTCCTCATCCCCTGAAGCGCAAAACGCGAAGCCTAGCGGAGGTCTATGGTCGTTCGGCGTGCGGCGGCCAAGTTTATTTGTCGTGCAGACACCTTTGGACGCTCCGCGGGGCTCTCGCTAGCCGCGCGGGGCAAGGGAGCGAGGCGGGGCCGGGGACGGAAGTCTTTTCTGGATGACCGCAAAACTTCCAAGCAGTAATCGGAGTCCTTCGCTGAATCATTCTGTGGATGACCCCTGGTGCACTGTCAGAAAAACCTACAGCCCACTGCTGTAAAAATTGTCACTATACAGTGAAAAGTACAGTTTTTTCACTGTTATTTCAGTGTTATCACCCTACAATATACAACATCGAGGTTTAAAATTGACAGTATTAAACTGCTGTTAAACTGTGGATTTTTATGGCAGTGTGCGGGTACGTGGCCTATTGTGTGATCATACCAGACGCAGACTCCAAGTTTCTCTCCGCTGCTTTCCGTCATGAGGACATATATAAGTAGCGGCCATAAGTACTCCGCTTGGGTTACGAACCTTACCTGAATGCTGCCTCGCAGCTTGAATTCAGCCACCAGCGCCGCCGCAAAAGTTAAGGGCGGTAAGGGTACAGAGAAACAATAATGACACAATTATAGACTTGGTCCTGTATTTTTGTGCAAAGCTTTTATTTTGAACGCGGTACTGCACAAAGAAGCAGAGGAGTGGGCGTCCGTGTGGCGTAGCAGCAGGGTAACGTCGCGTCAGTCTTAGCAGGCAGTGCTCAGGAGGAAACAGGCAGGCGGTGCAAGCGAACAGCAGTTGGACAAACCTCGCCTTCGCTTCAGCGCTAACTCCTCATACATGCAAACAAACAGAAACAAAGCAGGTCAGCATATGTACGAAATACAGAGGAAGCAGTTAATAGCGTTTAAAGCGCCTGCTAGGCAGTCTGCAGTGGACGCGCGTACTGTGGGGCGGCCTATACGGAGGCTGACAGGCGTCAGCAGTGTAAAATAGCTTAATGAAAACAGACACGACTCCGCCATGACATAATAGTATGAGGTTGTCACGGCAACCTTCATACCACATGTTCGTGGCTACGTTCTGAAGTACCTCACAAGGTCACGTTACGCCGCGGCCACTGCCGTTGGCGCGTTATGTGGAGTCTTGCAAAGACTACGCCATGACATACATCGTACGAGGTTGTCACGGCTACCTCCATACCACGTGTTTGTAGCTACGTTCTAAAGTACCTCACGAGGTCACGTTACGCCGCGGCCACTCCGTTTGTCGCGTTATGTGGAGTCTTGCAAAGACTGCGCCATGACATACATCGTACGAGGTTGTCACGGCAACCTCCATACCACTTGTTTGTAGCTACGTTTTAAAGTACCTCACGAGGTCGCGTTACGCCGCGCCCACTCCGTTTGGCGCGTTATGTGGGGTGTTGCAAAGACTCCGCCATGACATTACATCGTACGAGGTTGTCACGGCAACATCCATACCACGTGTTTGTAGCTACGTTATGACGATGCTTACATCGTAATGGTTCAGCTATAAACGTTCTAGAGCGCGTCCTGTGTATTCGTTGCGGTGACGTTGCTGTTGTATCGCTCGTACAACGTCATATGCGCTCTGTTGCAGCAATATTATTATTCCCCATTTCCAGGTGGCCCTTTGCTTGCGGCGTCCTAGCAATCGTCTAACAGACTTCGTGAAATTGTTGACGTGTCATGTATTGTCTGGCGCTTTCGTTCTTTTTATGTTTCTACAGCATCGTTGGTTCGATGTGCTGGAGACTACGTACATGTGCTGTCCGCACGTTAATAAAGAGGCGACTTTGCCAGTGTTATGTGTTGTATTTTATAAGCGTCGTGATGTCTTGTTCTGGTTGCCGTGATGACGTTATAGCGGCATCGGTGCGTCGAGGTCAGTACAGTGACGGTGGCGCAGCCGCAGCGTAGACACGTCCAGGCGATAAAGAAGGCGCGATGTAACGTTGATAACATTACAGTTTGGTTGTGTTGACGTTGCCAGAAAAACGTAGTTCTGGCCGACAGCAGCAAACGTTGTTGCTATGCAGCTGAATTTACGTGACCGCCATATAAGGGCTACCAGCGTTATTCCCGCATAGTTTAATTGCGGAAAAATTATATTGGCTGTCTCAACGTCAGAGCCGGGTATTTGGCCAGACATATGGCAAGAATTGACGAAGCAATCAGGCATAATCGTTGTCCACATTTAGTTTTATCGAATACGAAATTTTTAGGCTGCAGTAACGTGACATGGCAAACTTTTGCTCGCGACATTGGTTGCTATGAAGGCGCCGAGCAACCATATCGGCCTAAAACGTAGATTCGTTGGGGCAATATTGCGGCAACGAATTTGTTCCCGTCGGG
>NW_026269941.1:5029-9703 GCF_000697945.3 Frankliniella occidentalis | reverse complement strand
GGGGGAGGGGGGCACCGGCCGGGCCCACTCACCGTGAGAGTGAGATGAGATACGGGGAGAGCGGCGCGGCGGCTTGGGGGGCGGGTCACTGCCAGTCACTGCAGTAGCGTAGCGGCTCTCGTCGAGGCACAACTCGACTCTGAATACCTCCGCCACCCGTTCACTTGTTTTATCCCGGCGGGCGGGGCCGCCCAGCCTTATCAGACGCGCCCCCCTCCCCACCGCTCCTGCCAAGACGTCCAGGCCCCCTCCTCTCCTCTCGCTGCTGCCGCTGCTTCTGCTGCTGCTCCTCCATCTCCTCCTCGTCGTCAGACTCCCCTCCACTTCTATCGCGGCCGTCGAACCAGTTGTCGGAGTGAATGGCACGACACCTTGGTGTGTGTGTCTCTGTGCCTTCGAATCAACAGCCGCCAATGAATATTTGCAACCCGCTCATCATCACGCTTCTGGTCCCCATCATTGCCGGCAAGGTCCCCAAGGAAGGGCGCCAAAGAAGGGCCAAGCCGTGTTTGAGTCCCGCGGGCGCCGCCGACCGGGCGCACCCCAACACCTGCCCCCCCTGCCCTAGCGCAACCCCCTCCCCCTCATCGACCAGCCCCCTGCCGCCTACAGTCGCGCACGTCCAAGACCACGGCCACGACGCCTCGCGGCATCGACCGAGCTTTGGCCCGACGCGACTGTGAGTTGGTCCAGGTCAAGTGGCGCCTGGCGTGGCGACATAACCTCTCCCTCTCTTCTGGTTAGGCTCCCGCACGGCTTTGCCACACTCCGCCCCGCGTGTCACATGGGCACGCAAAAGCCCGGTGCGGCCGCAGGTGGTGGGCGTCGTCAACGGCGACCCGGTGCGCTGGCTCGGCGAGGTCCTGGACCCCGACGGAGCCGTGGCTCTCTCTCTCTCCCACCAACTCACCGCGGGCGACGTGAGGGGCCGGCGAACCACGCACGCGAGGTGTCCCGGCGAGGTGCTCCATCCCAGGGGTGTCGGCACGGCGCTCTCTCGGGTCCTCGGCTCACCCCTCGCTCAGATTGGAACTAGTCATGCTCTCCAGCGGGTCGCAACCGAACTCGGCGCCCCCGCCGCCCCCGCGCAGGCGCACACCAGCTCCCACGCCCGCCAAGTCCCCGCGGCCCGCGCCCGAGTATCGAGTGACGACTTCGGCGCGGCTGCTGCGCTGCGGTCACGTGGCTGGCGCGAGCCACCAGATATCGGAGAGAACGAGGGGAAACACCGCGCCATGGCGCGCGCCGAGTCCAGAAATATACCTTGTGCTCGTTATCTTATTGTCGGCGCCTTTTGGGCGCGTATATCGCCAGAGGTATCTCCTACGAGATCTCTCTCGTATCTGCCGTAGTATCTGTGCTATCACTCCCTCACCGGGTGCGGCCACGCGGCCCGCGGCACCCATCAATGACCGTCAGATAAACCACTTTGACGGCCGACATAGCGCAAAGCCGGCGGTTGTTTTGATTGGAGCGCGTCATGAGTTTCGCACCGGTCGTTTCACTTCCGCCGTCGTTGCGCTCTAAGCTCACTCCGACCGGCACTCGACACCCCGGCACGTCACTTGCGCACCACCGCAACGCCGAATCACATGTCGTCGAAACAACATCAAAAGGAAACTCGAAACGGACGTCGCAACGAACCACGTTTGGATCCTTTCAAGTCAGGGCCCAACACGTGCGCGCAGTCTATGGGATCATCCCGACAGCACGTCCGTTTCTTTCTCCTCCTCAGATTCATTCAGCCAGTATCGGGAGCTCAGCGCCTGCGAGCGGGAGGGTAGGCACCCCCGCAGTGCGCGCATGCGCTGCAGGCTAGATGTTGCCTACCCATCAGGCGCTATCCGAGCTTGCACCGGCTGGACTTGGCACTTTCGTCACCGCAAATGGCGGGCGTACTCTCTGGACGATCCCTATGCCCCCCGAGGGGGGGGGGGGTCGCTTATGCCCTGCCGCATGCCCGCGCAGCAACGCGCCCGGTAGCACACCGAGTGCGCGATCAGCCGCGTAGAGAGTCGGCCGCGCACGCCCATGGGCCTATAGTGCGCCGCCAACGGCCTCAACGGCCTTGAACTTGACAGCCGGTAATCATGGGAACGCTATTCGACGCACGCACAGAGCAACACCTGTCATCGCTCTGCGGAGGGCGCCTCGCCGGCGAGGTTGTATGGGGCAGCCCGTCGTGTGGTGGCTGTGAGCGTGCCTTACAGTTAGCACGGAGTACGCCACTAGAGGTTGCTCGAGAGAGCCTGGTGCGTTGGCATCTCGAGGCGCGGTGGCGGCGTGGCGCGAGCTCGCATCGGATCGGAACTCTCTGGAGTGTCCAGCCCGTGGTGGCCCCGGCCGCGCCCGCTCAAGACGACGCTCATTGGCCGGCCGGCCGGCGCGCCCTCCGCCGGCTAGCCAATAGGGAGCGGGCGCGGACCACGTGGCGACAGCGTGGCGCGGCGCGTGAGTCAGAGCCAGCAGAGAGAAAGAGCGGGGTGTCCACTCAAGGCGAAGAGCAGAGCAGAGCGAGCCAAACTCGTTGACTGTTTGGTAGCCACCACTTCGGGTACCCAGTTGAGTAGGAAGAGGAATGGGGAGAGGGGGGCTGGCCTGGAGCTGGGCCGGGCCGGCAGCAGCAGGCCGACTCGCTGCATCGCTCCGCGGCCAAACAAAACACTTTAGCTGTCAGGCCAGCCGTCCAGGCGGCGGCGCCGGCGGCCTGCAGCCACATCGACGGCGTCCACATTATGTCCCCCACTCCCAAAATAATGTAACAAAAGAAGTCAACCATGCCGCGACCGCGAATCAAAATCCTCGCTTCCCCCGGCGGCCAGCGCTCGTCCCTCCGGGCGGAGCAGGAGGGCGCCCATCGCTCTGGGTTTCCAATCCGCAGATATCAGTCCCCTAGCCACTTGTCGCCAACCTCTGCGGCCCGGCGGTTCCCAAAGTGATTCGCGCTCCGCTGCCGTCGGTCCCTCCCGGAGAGGCGAGAGGGGCGCGGCCCGGAGCCTCGCGGCGGTGCGCCCGCAGAGCATATAGTAGCCCAGCCCCTCGCCATACATCGCGCCGGCTCGCCACTTGTCGCCAATCTCTTCTGGCCCGCTGTCGCCAAGTGGTTACGCCCCCCCCCCCTCTTCCACACCCGCGAGGCAGCTCTGCAAATAGAACGGGTACCCGGTCTGCTCTCCGCGCAAACACTCACTCTGCAAACCGGATGGGTGCTCGCGCGAGGCCCCTGCGAGGCACAAGGTGCCCACATGGACCTGCGTCACCCCCCCTGGCGACAGCCGCGCCATCAAGGCCACGTACCGGGTGATTCAGAGAAGACGCAGGAGCGCGCGGGTTTGCCTACCCGACCTGTCCGTCACGTAAGGCGCCATAGCCCCCCTTGGTTTTAGGCAAACACGCTCGCGCCTTCTCGTAGTCACCCGGTATGGCGAGCAGACCACCGCACTTGAAGTTGTGCCCCTGGCGGTGGCGGGGCGCGCCATCCCTCCCGAAATGCCGTTGTTCCTGCCCTTTTGTTTCTCACAGCCCCCCCCCCTTCCCCCTGGCACCGCATCGCGCGATGGCATGTTTGCGCATGGTTGGGCTAGCAGTGTGGCTGGCTGGTGTTGTTTGGAGGCGCATCAAGTCGGGCGACACACGAAATAAAACGGCGTACGTACCGCGGCGTTAACGTTTGCGCGCCCCCACCTCCTCCTCCTCAGGGCGCCTTCTCATGCGGTGCAAACATTCGTTAGTGAGTCAAGCAAACAGTGTATAATGTGCCTCTCGCGGTGTGTCCTATGCAAATCATCTTATGTCCACGTGCATTTTGTTATTGTCACGGCACATCCTGCCCCACACATGGTTACCAATCATCGTAAATAATTGATCATCGTCGTCCTCTTATAATGATGATGATATTGTGATCGTTCTCGACGATCTCCATCATGACCACGACGACGGTGGCACGTGAGCGCAGGACCATGTGGTTCGGCTCGGCCCCACGGCACCGCGGGGGAAGCCCCACGCTCTAAAGAGGGGGGGGGGGAGGCAAGGCACAACTATACTATACGTGTAGACGCCCCCCGTCAGGTAAGGAAAGGAAGGAAGACACGGCCACAACCCCCCCCCCCCTCCGGTTAGGCAATACGCACGCACGCTGCTCGGCGGGCTGGCCTACACACATCCCCCTTTCCCCCGCAAAGAACGCAGAGGACTGAGAACAACAACAACAACCATCATCGGCCTCATTATTTTGGCGCCAAAATAGGCAGTTCCAAATCCCAGTCCCGTGATACGATCAAGCGCACGCCGTGACATCAAAGCTCCCCGCGCGGACTTTTCTCGCCAATCTAATTTCCCGCGTCGCGGCGGCCCGCCGTGCCGTGGGTCACGTGGGTCACGTGACATCTCGAGCCGCTCGCGCGCGGGGCGGGGTGGGGCGCGGCCGGGCGGGGCGGCTTCGGAAACCCGCCCGAGTCGGTCGACTACTGACGTCTTCTAGAGGCCCCGACCAACCCCAACCAACCGCCATGGCACCGCGGTGGTGGGAGAGGCACGGGCCACCGGTAGGGGGTCCGAACGGATCGGAACTCCGCAAACTCAGTTTTTGTTCATCGACGGGTTCATATCCGTATTGCTTTCAGCACTCGAACGAGTGGGGTAAAAATGGATAGGAGGAGTGGAGAGGGGGGGGGG
>NW_026269941.1:0-4759 GCF_000697945.3 Frankliniella occidentalis | reverse complement strand
AAATATGATACATACAAACAAATTTAAAAAGTGTGCAATAACACACATACATACCCACTGTTGTACAGTACAGTTTGGTTCCCCTTTATTTCTCTTTTAGCCAGCCAGTTGTAAAGCATGCGGGAGAATAATGGAGAGTGGGACCAACTAATTAAACCAGAGCGACAAGCTTACTACTTGTTGGCGCGACGATTGCAGTGGTGTCTTCCTGGATGGGACATGGTATTTTCTCCAAGTTAAAAAGAAAACCTACCAAGGTCGATTTTTAGGCATTCCGAACCAGACAGCTTTCTTATCCTTATCTCCCGACTTGTCCGTGTGTCTGGCCCCATCAGCTCCCAATACCCCCCGTCCCCTTCGGTACGCCCGAGTGTGCGTTTGTGTTTGTGAGTGTGCGTGCGTGTCAGAGGATAGCCGGGGTCCGAGCTCGACGGGTCATAACACAATGTCGCCCTGCCCCCTCCAACTCCTTTTCGCAGGCTCATTTCGTATTCAACGAATCAAAAGTCGAGGGGGACATGATCCTGTGCCCGTCCGTCCCCGTTCTGCCCCGGCCGTCGATTTGCCTCCAAATGTCAAACGGCACGACGATAATTAAATGTTTGCAAATGCAACCCAGTGGAAAGGAATCCCCCTCTCCAACCCCTCTCTGCAGACAAACACCGTGGCCGAATATTCCACACAAGTCGCTACACTCGTCGGTCCGCAAACAAACCTCCCGTGTGCCGCGCGCGACGAGTCTTTCAGCAGGTGGCTTCTTTTATCGTACAAGAGGCGCCTCGAGGCTGTGGAAGAAGGCCCTTCTTAGAAGGGTTTACTGTCAACCAAATAACTTCCTAGTATACGAAACAAAGTTGTCAATATTTTTTTTTATGTTGTTGAAATTGATGTTCAATTTAAGTGCTGGAGGAAATAAAATTACTCTCCGCATACGCAATACATACAATCGACTGACTCGACAACCGCGGCAAAGCATTAGGGACACGATGGTTACTTCCCTTTGAAGTTTGAAGCGACCTGTCTTTCCCGCGGCGAGTGCGTCAGTGCGTTGCGTACGGTACGCATCCCCGCACACCACGCACGCACAATCCAAAACAGAACGCGTCGCTCCTTATCTTTGAAACGAGCTGGTCGTGTGTTTCACTGCTCTTCAAGGCAAAGAGAGCGACGACGACGTTTGTGTCAACGCGGCCGAGCGAACGCAGTAGTGTGCGAAGATGGGGAGCAAGGGAGGCACCTGCGCCCATAGTGGGCAACACAACCCTCTGGTGTCGGAGTGTTGCCTACCCTTACCCTAACCCCGGAGGGAGGTGGCGCCTGCGCTGCGCCGGTAGGCAACACAACCCGCCTGTGTCGGGATGTTGCCTACCCCATAGCCCCCGAGGGCGTGCCCATGGCGATAGACAACCTAACAGCACCCGATGATGCCAGCCGGTTCCCTAGACCGCCACAGCTGCACACTGCACAGCACACACGCTTTCGAACTGTCGGTGAACTTTCTCGAATCGCAAAATGAGATGAGAGATTGCGCGCGGCCTCGCGTCGTCGCGTGGGCAGCATCGACCGCGGCGGGCGAGGGGGTTTCGGCAGGTCAGTGCGGGGCATCAGCTGATTGTGAGCGAGCCTCCCGGGGCCTGATAGCGAGTTGCATCACGCCGATCGCGGCCCCCGGCCCCCCGGGCCGCGGCGGGTCGAGTCGGGTCGGGTCGGGTCCGGCCGCGGCAAAGTGCATCGCGCTGGCGCCAGGAGCCGGCCGCCTACCTTGGCGCCTGCGTCCCCCGCCGCGGCTGGACATCTAAAAATAGTCGCACGGCCGGCGACGCTGCGACACTTTCGGCCGGGGCAGGAATTAATTATAAACTCGGCCTGCCCGTCCAGTCCAGGAGGCCGGCCGCGCGGTCCAAACACGGCCGGTGCAGCAGCCTGCAGCAGCCTCCCCTGGACCACGTGCGCCTGTAACCATCCCGTCAGACGGGTGTCACTCGCCAGGAGTGGCCGCCGCCGCCACCGCCTGCAATAACATCGGCAGGGCGGGGCCACGCAACTCGGCAACAGGGAAAAATCAGCTAAAATGTAAAAAAATAAAAATAAGTCACAACGATACCGCGCGGCGCACATGGCAAAAAGCAGGTTCGACGAAACTGCAGCAGAACGCTCTTTATCTTACATTTTGTGTGTGACGCGTTGTCACGCTCCACGGGGAACGTGGGGTTCGCGTACCATCGTCCCAAACGTAAGTTGTTTTTTTCAGCAGTGCGCAGAGCTTTTGATGCTGCTGCTGCAGGAGACTGATTTCGAAGAGACCTCAAGGGGCGCTGGCGCTGGCTCCAGGAGTGCGACAACGACAGAGCTATGCGGAAGGTATAAGAGAGGGTTTTTCGGAATCAGTCGGCTTGGTTGCGGAGAATCGTCATATTTTCGGGGCCCAACGTTATCGCAGTGCGGCCGTGCCTCTGACCTCCCCGTCGTGGCCGCCGAGCCGCCGCCGTCCCTGCACGGCTGCGTGGCCCTGCGGGGGGCGCGTGGCGCTAGAGAAGTGTTTACACGGTTTCTTCCTTCTGCCGTCGCCAAGTTAACTGTATCCAAACGGCGCGCGGGGCGGCCGCGGTGGACCGGTTCCCCGCCGCGCACGTCGTCTGTGTCGGAGCAAGGACCGCGTGCGTGCGTACGTGCGGCGCGGCGCATCGGCCCCGCGCGAGAGTGTTCTAGGAGACATTTCTTATTTGCCTTTCTCAGCAAAAAAATAAAAAATAAAAAATAAAAATAAAATAAAAATATGTATATCATCAATTTGCAATTGTTTTATTTTTTGTGTGGATGCGAGATCAATATCTAACCCACATCAGGTTTGGGGGCTCCTCGTTCCCACACGACAGGGTCAGCCAAAATAACAACAACTACTAAAAAACATCAAACACATCCCACCGCTCTACGACCACATTCCAGATCGCTCCTAAAACACGAAAGCAAGCAAACAACAACGCCACCATGATCAGGGGGGAATCAGGAGCGGCGCAGGTCCTCCGGGCAGGCGCGCGGGTCCTCCACAACTCATCGCCGATGCGGCAGACGGAGGGCACACACGGCCCAGGCGCGGGTTTATTCCACGGAAAAGTTGTCGCGATAAGAGGCTTCGCTAAGGATGTTGTGGTGGTACCCTTCGGCTGGGCGCGTGAACACGGCGTGGACCCACACCGCGGCAGGGCGCCACGCCGACGGCCTCCCCGGCACGCGGCCGCGCGGGGCTCCATGGGCGCGCGCTCAGCAAAGAGAGTTAATCGCTAGGCAAGGAAGAGCAAAAGGATTCGGAGGTCCATGATGAGAGGGCGGTTTGAAAACGTCCACGTCGACGCCGCGGTCGACGTGGACGCCGCGCACCCTCCCCACCTCCTCGTTCGAGACGGTGTTATTGGAAGAAGCATACGCGCCGCCCTGTCCGTTTCTGGTAACGTGTAACCCGGCCGTGTGGGCGAGTGGTGGATTGAACCGAGGCCAGGCGCACACAACACAATCCCGGTGGTGGTGGTGGTGGTGCGTACATTAAACATTTGAGGTCGCGCCCCAAAACATCTCAAAGTTCGAAAGGACGCGCGCGCGGCCGCCCCACGGCCGGCCCGTCGGGCGCTCGCGCGCCGCACAGCCAAGGACACCAGACTGGCAGGCAAACGCAAGCCGAGCTGCTGATGTTGTTGTTATGTTCAGCGCCCTGACACTGACCTGCAGAGAGGGACGTGTGGCGAACTGTGGCGGGGCGTGGCGGAGCCTAGCGAACTGTGGCGGAGCGTGGCGGGGCGCGCCAATGGAAAGGGGGGCAGATCATAGTCGCCGTTGGGATAGGCCAGGGTCCTGCGCGCGGAGGCGAGGAGGAGGCATGGCGGAGGAGGGAACTATGATGACCAGGCTATGGTTCCGTTCCGATACGCTCTCCACTCTGCGCGCGCCGCCCCTGCCTGAAACCTGAAACGTGACTCTGCGCACGTCGCCGCTGTGCTCAGTCATTCATTAACGGAAGCTAGTATAGGATAGTCCCTTCTAGTATCTGACGAAAATATTTTCAAAGTGTGAGAGTGAGCCCCGGCCTCACGCGACACCACCACCCGAGGTCGCACCGAGGACAACGCAGGCGACAAAGTGGTAGTCCTTCGCCATGCGCGGTGGTGCCGCACTCAGAAAATAGTTTCTTTGAAACTGGGAAATTTATCTGAAATTTAGCCTTGAATCAACGAAATTGACTAAATTGGCCAAAAACAAAGGAATTTGTTTCCTTTCGCTAAGGAAAAATTTCCCTTAGTCTGAAGAAAAGTCTTTAACTCAAGGAAATTTTGTCGTTAAGCCCAAGAAATTTCTTCGGAACAAGGGAAAAGTTTCTTTATGTTTTTTCAAGGAAACGATTTTCTGGGTGTTCGGCTGGGGCTGGTGGGGGTCACCACCTCCCCACAGCCCGCTATCATACCCTGCCCCCGAGCTATCATCATTGCCTATGCATTGCCCCCCCAGCCGCAACCCTCGTTAACCTCCGCCATCACATTGCCTATGCATCGCCCTGCTCCCAGGAGGCGGTTTACTGCCGATCATCTGTCGCGCAGGCCGCTGGCCGTTCACGGGACGCCTGCCTGCTGCAGATGCACCGCCGCCGACAGTTCAGGCCCGCTGCTAATAAACTTCAAGACCTTCAGGACGACGACGGGGCGGACGGTTCTGTTTGTAAACACCACAAACTCGCGTTCGGTCGCATCAGGGCATCACCCCTCCCCCCCCC
>NW_026269940.1:8964-9553 GCF_000697945.3 Frankliniella occidentalis | reverse complement strand
GCGGCTGGGTGGGGGCCGGGCCGGCGGCCGGCTGGGCGGCGCTCGAGGAGGGGAGGGGACGCCGCACAAAATGGCGCCGCCGCCGCCGTCGTGCGGGTGCGTCGGTGCGTCCGTCGCGTCCGGCCGCACCGCCAGGACGACGTCGTGGAGGGTGGTTGTGTCCGAGAGGGCACTTCTTCCCCCTCGCTCAGCAGGGCCAAGGGCGTAAGTACGCGACGCCTTATAGCGCGAAGAAGACGACGCGGCCAACAGCTTAAAGGCAACAGCCACAAAGTGCTTCACCGCGTTCGCCGCGCCCGCGGTTTCCATGGCAACCAAACGACCCCCCCGCCGGCGTGGAGCGACCGCAGGCTGCAGAAACACGAGGCGGAAGGCGGCGGCGGGTGGCGCACACCGACTGCCCCCCCCCCCCCCCCCCCCTCAGCTGAGCGCGCGCGTTATTAGCCGGGTCGAGCACGTTAGTCGCGTTGACGCCGGCACAGCGCAACGCCGTCTACGTGTATTGATTTTGTGAAGGCCCCGGTCGGTCACCCCGCCGACTGCCCCCCCGCCCTCCCTCCCCCTCCTGTGCCGATTGGACACCCTGCTC
>NW_026269940.1:5613-6147 GCF_000697945.3 Frankliniella occidentalis | reverse complement strand
CGGGTGAGCGGCAATAAAAGGCGAGGCGAAATGAAAACTGAAAAACCGGAGCAATTCGGCGCCTTATGGCTTAGAAAGGGCGGTGCTTTTTGTTGAAGAGGCCCGACAACTCTGACGGTTAAAGTTTAACGGTGGTTTGCCCCGTCCCAGACGCCCCGCCCTATGCCCCCTTGAAGCTCCTCGCCACCGCGCTGTGTATTTGATTTAAATAAGGAAACGAGTTGCTCAAAACTTGCGGCCTGCTCTTTCGCGCTCATTTTGCTAATTTTTCCTGCGCCAGGAATAACACGCCACGCCACGCGAGCCACGACAGTGGAGGGGAAATGAGGGGAAAGGGAGGGGGTTCGGGAGGGGAGGGGCTCTGAACCGTTTGTAATAAAAGGGTGCGGAAGGGCCTTCGGCTTTCCACAAGGTGACTGGCTGCTCGCGTGCCGCGGCCACATTCACCAGCAGCCATCAACTGCATGGCGTGGCGTGGCGGGGCCTGGCGGGGCGGGGTGCCGAGCGACACCGGGGGGTTATTTGTCCGTCCCA
>NW_026269940.1:0-803 GCF_000697945.3 Frankliniella occidentalis | reverse complement strand
GGGGAGAGGGGGGTAGAGAGAGAGGGAGAGAGGGAGAAAGAAAGAGGGAGAGAGAGAGAGAGAGAGAGAGAGAGAGAGAGGGAGGGAGCAGGAAGGGAGCAAGGCGGGCAGAAGGCGTGTGAGAGGGAGAGAGAGCGTATAATTACTCGCGCGTTGGAACAGCTCTCGCGATACAACATGTCATTAGGGCGCCGGCCATGGCTCATTATTCGCCTTAAACTGGAGCGGCCATCTTTTCCGTCAGCAGCTCTCCCCACCCCAGCCGGGCCCGCCCCTACTCCTTCTGCCCGTAGTTGACTACGTATTAATCACCAAGCTGCTCCAAGCGGCTCCAAGCCGGCCCGGGGGGGCTGAGTCACTGAGTCACCCGCCATCATGGCAGGAGCGACGAGCGAAAAAAATTAATCCATGACGCCATATCAACATTTTAAAGTAATTTATTCGTTTACCCAAGTCCCAAGTATGGTATATGTAATGAATGTGTTACTTGAGCAAAAATACGGCTTTATAAAAGGAAATAGTTTTTAAACCTTATGAAAAATGCCAAAGTTTAGTTGGCTGAGTGCAGACTAAACTGAACTATAGTATAATATACTATACTACATCACGAAGCCAACATATTGATCGGAAAAGTCGCCGCTATAGGTTGCCGCCAACCTAACAGTGCATAACAAAAAAATTATGTTGAAACAAATGCAGTTTCATTCGTCTGAGTTTGCCTAACTAACGCTTACACTTCATCTAAAGGTTTAGTCAAATATAGAGCCCTTTTAAAGCGATTGGTTCAGTTTTGGGGAGATTTA
>NW_026269939.1:8779-9287 GCF_000697945.3 Frankliniella occidentalis | reverse complement strand
CAAACCCCTTCTCGCTTCTCTCACCTCCCCCCCTCTCCTCTCTCTCTCGCTCTCTGGCTCCGGGCTCACAGAACAGAGAGAGCCACGCGCCGCTCGGGGCGTGAGAACGGCCAGGGGTGGGAGATGGGGAGGGAGCAGGCTGGGCGCGACTCGCTCACTTACCACCAGCGACCCGACCCGCCCGAACAAGCAGCTGGAGCAGCGTGGAGAGTCCCCCAGCGCCCGCGAGCGCTAACAAAAAGAAGAGAGAGAGAGAGAGATGAAAGTGAGAGAGGGGGAATAGCCTGGTGGTCGTTTGGTATGGGGACGGCGTGTCCCCAGTCTGGCGTCGAGTCGTCTAGTATCCCCCCGACCCACCCCCACCCCATGCGCTACACCCCATGGGAGACGCGCGGGGGGCACGGCTCTAGGTATCCTTCAGCAGGGGGTGCCGTGGCCGTGACCTGCAGGCTTACAAGCCCTCTCAGCGTCTGGAGTGGACTGGACACGAGGAGAGAGAGAGAGAGAG
>NW_026269939.1:4602-5644 GCF_000697945.3 Frankliniella occidentalis | reverse complement strand
CACCTCCCCTCTCCCCTAGGCCGCCAACTTTGGCCGCAATACTTTTCATGGCACCTTAGACAGGGAGGGGGAAGGGCGAAGCAGGGTGATTCTCTCCTGTCCTGCCTCGCGGACGTCTTCGGAAACATCCTCCCCTTTTGTATTCGAGGGCCGATATTGCTTGTATTTCAAAGGAAACGGGTACCCAATTACAGGGCGCTATAAAACAGACGGAGTCTTTGGAAATCGATGGGAAGCGGGCTGCCGGTACTCCGGGAAAAAAATATCTTACAAGTAGAATTATGGAACTTGCCTGATAAAATACACCAAGTAGAATTATGGAACTTGCCTGATAAAATACACCAGAAAGAGAGGAATGAGGAATGGTTATAAATTTTGTAAAAGTCCCGAAAATTGGACTGTCTGCAATTGGTATTAATATTTTTTTTGCCTAAATTTGAAACTTGTTTGTTGACATTGGCAACTCTTTTCTCTTCTTCAGGCGCTGGGGCTGGGAGTGGTCGGCGAGGACTACGCCTGGGTGTTGCAGGGCGCGCCCGAGGACGCGTGGTGGACGAGCCCGGACTTCAGCTGCGAGGCGGGCAGCCTCGGCGACGCGGTGGAGGGCCTGCTACTCGTGTCCAGCTACGGCCGCAGCCCCGGGGAGACGCCCTCCGACTCGGGACTGGTGAGTGCGATTCAATCAGGAAAAAAAAAGAGAAACCGACTAAATAATGATGATAACTCGTTTATACCAAAACGAAAAATCCGCGCAAGCAGAGCGACGCCGCCGGGGAATGCTACGTTTTATTGGTCAGACGGAGAAAGCTGTTGTATTGAATAAGAGAGGAAAATGTTAATGAGAAAAAAGGGGGGAAAGAGGGGGGGTCGGTCCGCATCGCCACGCGGACGACGGATAAAGCAGTGTCGGGTCGCCTCGTCGCGGCACGAGACTCCCCCGGGCGGCGTGGCCTGACCCGTCGTCGATTCATCGCGTTTGCGTAAACGTTGGTAATGGGGTAATTTATTTGGACTGATCCCACCCTTGCCTGCCTGCCGGGCG
>NW_026269939.1:0-508 GCF_000697945.3 Frankliniella occidentalis | reverse complement strand
CAAGAGAAAATTACAAAAAATCAAGAGAAAATCACAAACAAATCAAGGAGAAAACAGAATAATTGGTGAACGCTACAATTTATAGTGAAGGATCCCTTTGGGGAGGGGTGTGACCCCTCCAACCTCCTCGCATGTGTGTCTCCCACGCTGTGGCGATAAGCCCCTGGTGGGATAAGAGGGGCTGGCTCGGACTGCACATGGGACCTGGACCCACACGGCTGGCGCTGCCCGCCGGCGGTATGGAGAGATAGCGGGGCGCGGGGGAGATCAACTTCAAGGGGGGGGGAGGGGCGGTCCGGAACAGCGACAAAAAGCCGGGCGGCACCCCTCTGCTGCTGGCGCCCATTCACTCGCACGCCCCCGCCCCGTGCCCATACACGTGCCTCTCTCACTCTCTATCTCTCTCCCTCCCACTTCCTCTCTCTCTCTTTCTCGCTTCCTTTCTCTCACACCACACACTTTTCTGCCCTACTATATTGTGGCCGGTTTCAGTATCAGCTGGCGTGTC
>NW_026269938.1:12952-13925 GCF_000697945.3 Frankliniella occidentalis | reverse complement strand
CGATATCTCACGAAACACTGTTACGCTGCGACGCGCCTGGCGCACATATAGCTAGGCCTGCGGCGCTGACACCCGAGACGTGTTAAGGACAGGGTATAGGGGAACAGGGCCTTCGAGGCCCTAAATTTGACTTACTCGAACCATTTGTCGGGGTCGTATTACTCTAAAATTAGGAACATGAAACTTCTGCTATTTGGTAACGGTTTTCATTAAACGTTCGAATTTGGACAGATTGTTATGTAAAAATCAACGTTTTAGTGATACTAGATAATCTAGGGACCCTTCAGCCCAAAAGAGGGTGTGGTGCGACCCGTAATATGTGGTTTAAGTATTACTCCCTTACCATTCTGTGACATGAAGCCTTTTTTACGATTTAAATTCACGTTGTTTTCGCGAAGAAATGCCCAATAGCGCCGAAATGGTACAAGATAGAGCAAAACGGACGAAATTTTCGCCCAAAGGGTTCTACTTTTACAAGTTACCCCTTAGGAGCCCATAAAAAAATATTTGAAAAAAGAAATATTTTGCAACCTGTGGTTTTTGATTTTTTTCGAGGGGGCAATAACTCCGGGAATCATGTGTACACCTGTCTGGGAATCATCAGGATAAAAATTGATCAAAATCAATAGAAATCGCTTAGAATATGCGGGAATCAAGAGAATTAAGTACAAATCAGTCGAAATAAGCGTTTTGTACCACTAAAACCCCCCGAAAAAACTATGAAATAATTATAAGCGGACGGGAATCACCGGGAATCAAGAATTTCGGGAATCATGTGTACACTTCAAAAGGGAGTTATTGCCCCCTCGATTTTTTTAAATGTCAATTTTTGAGCTAGAATGCTCATCTTCGCTCTCGCTCTCGCCAAAACCGAGCCAGCCGCCACGGCTGGGCCACAGCCGCACACGGCTGAGCAGCGCTCACCTCTAGCTCATCTCTAGCTCATCTCCTTCCTCTTACACGGACGACGGAC
>NW_026269938.1:5288-5827 GCF_000697945.3 Frankliniella occidentalis | reverse complement strand
GGGCTTCAGGTTCCTACCTCGCCTCAAAGTTGAGAAATTTCACTATTTTGCACTAAAATCGAATAATTCGATTAAAAAATATTTCAAAGCAGTACAGAAACGCTTTATGAGTGGCATTTGTACCTTATATACCTAAAAAAAGTTTTCCACCTGTGCCCGGCCATGGGAGGACCGTTTCAGGCCGTTTTTACGGCGACATTTGTACCAAATAACTCAAAAAACGCTCAAAATCGTTTTTTAACCCGGCTCAGGGGCCAGGATACGGGTCCTGGGCAGTCCGGGGGTGGTCTGATGGGTGGTCTGTAACCACCAGAAGGTGAACAAGGGGTGGGCGAATTTTCCGACAGCCGTAGGCTGTTTGAGGGGAGTAGGTAGGGCAGGAAGCGGGTCGGAATTTCGGGAAATTGATGAGGCGCCGTGTGTGCTAGCAATGCATTATTATTTGGAAAAGGGTTAAGTTGTGCAGGTCTTAGCTTAACATAGCCTAGTGCTTTGCTAACCCAGGGCTCACCACGAGGAGGTGCCTGCACTTCGAGCCC
>NW_026269938.1:0-194 GCF_000697945.3 Frankliniella occidentalis | reverse complement strand
CGAAACGGTTGGTGCAAATCCTGGCAACCACCCCTGAGTGGGTCTGAGGGGTAACAAAGAAATAGGGGTTGGTTCAAGAAGTGGAAAAAAATATTTTTTTTTATTGTCTCCTAAGAAGTAACTTGTAAAGGTAGAGCCTTTTGGGCTAAAATTTCGTCCGTTTGGCTCTATCTCTCACCGTTTAGGCGCTAGAG
>NW_026269937.1:8442-9524 GCF_000697945.3 Frankliniella occidentalis | reverse complement strand
GACTTACAAGGATAGGCCTCACCTTCTACTCCCGCATCTCATCAGAAATGGGGTGGTTATACAATAATTGCACTTGTATGTGACAAACTGTTGGTCCCACAGAAGTTCGCTTCTAGAACTGGTCTGATGAGATTTTCCTAACCATGTGCTCGCATCCAACTACATTTACGCCGACTTTTGTTGTAGTGCATAATGCGCGCATTTGTGTGACTAATGAGCGGCGCTCGGACATCTGAAACGCTGCACCCGAACTTTTGTGTCCATGTGGTCATCCAGCACAGCGCGCCAATGATTCACCGATTGAGGCGGCCCGACGCGCCGCACGGTCCGGCGATGTCCGGTAAAAAAGGAAGCCTCGCCAGCTGCTGGTCCATTGTGGTGGACGCGACAGTTAATGCGCCCATTAACACGTGTCCAGTCGTGAAACAATCCGAGAGCGATGACCACAATGGGCGTGTCCGTCCGGCATATACCGTGAAAACAAAAGTCAGTAGACTCACCTGCGCGGGTGACGCCCAGAGGCCCCCGAGCGAGCACTTCCGAGCCCCGAGCGCGGTAAATGGGAAACCATGTATTTCGGCCCCGGCCAGGGGTGAAGGAGGCGGGCGAAGAGAGCGCATTTACAAATTTTTCTCCCCAAAATACATTTTAGAAACGACACTAGCAAGTCCGTGCGGCGTGTGCTGGTAATGTCGCGTCCATCATTCACGGCTTTGTCCTCCGTCACAGCAGACAGCGAGAGCCCTCTAATTAATGGGCCCGGACCGCACGGCGGCGCACGCGCGCCCCGCGCCGCGCCCGCGGGGGGTCAGCCTCGGAGGAACGTATTCGGGCTGGAAGACACACTCTTTTTAACTGGGCGACCCGACGTCACAGGCAGCAAGCGAGCAGACGCGCAAGGCTGAGAGGCGACGCGGCTGACGTTCAAGAGTGCCCAGCCATGGGTGCTCGGGTTTACGATAAAAGTGACAATTTTGAAAATTAAAAATTACCACTCCTGCTGAGCAATTTTTGCTTGGCCGTGCCAACACTGTGAAAAATTTCGTGGTAAATTTACAATTTTTTTGAAAACTCGAATTATA
>NW_026269937.1:6288-7047 GCF_000697945.3 Frankliniella occidentalis | reverse complement strand
AAAAATAATAAAATAAAACGGATCAAGCGACAAGTGCGCTATAGCTGCCAGGTCTGCCAGAGAGGACCTGGCCCCTGGCCCCCTGCATAGGCTAACAAGGGGGCTTAGGCAAGTGTAAATTCCCGATCTTGCCCAAACTCGGTATATATGTTTCTTATCTATGTTGATGACGACTGAAGGTAGTATTTTTTCCTGAGTGTCAATTTCTAGGGTACTTTAGGGGAGGCAATAATGGAAAAAATATTGAATTTGGGCCAAAAATGACGGAAGGAGGTCTCAAATCGAAAAGTTGCAGAGGAACTACCCCCCCCCCCAAAACCGCTCATTTTGAGTCAGAATATCACTTAATATTTGTACAAAAGTAGAAATTTGTATTTTTGAAATTATACGCTATTATACGGCTTTTATAGGGAGTTTCGGCACATGACTCTCAGGAAAAAATTTGGTCGGCATTCGTCACCTACATAGATAAGAAGCACATGACTCTCAGGAAAAAATTTGGTCGGCATTCGTCACCTACATAGATAAGAAGCAAATATACCGAGTTTGGGCACGATCGGGAATTTACACTTTCCTAAGTTCCCTTGTAAGGAGGGGTTTGAATTTGAGAGCCCTCCCGGTCGGTACTGACACAACAACACATAACCAACGCGGAGACATGAGTTGCAAGTGTGCAAAAAGCATTGCATGAGATCCACGCCACGCTTCTACACGCACTGAATTCCACACAGTAAAGTTTCCGACGACGACTCTCCCCCA
>NW_026269937.1:0-968 GCF_000697945.3 Frankliniella occidentalis | reverse complement strand
AACTTACTTACTTGAGTTGGACTCGAACCCTGGACCTCCGCTGCTGATGCTGACTCGTTAACCACGCGGCCAACGAACCACTTATAGATACGACCATCGCCATACCGACGTCAACCCAAGTCACCGAGCAGCCTTCTGCTGTGCTGTGCTCTGATTGGTTGGCCCGATGGACGGTAACAAATGACGACCTAATACGCTCCGACGCGTATCTTCGGCGTACAAGTCAGCCACAGCGGGTAGGATGTGAGAACTAGTGCGCCAGGAGTGCGCCAGCGCGTGCGTTCAAAAGGCGACCTAGTCCTTTGAGTGGGTACTGCGCGCGCACTAGTACCTCACGAAGGGTAGATAGGGCGCACTACTATGTCACTGCGCGCGTCCAAAAAGCGGCCTAATACTGTGAGGGGGTCCTTTGCGCGTATTAGTCCCGTGGCGGGCGGGAAGAGGTGGCGACCTGAAGTGCGCTCAATCGGTCGGTCTTTTCAAAGGAACGTACTTTTGACGTACTTTTAGCGTCCTGTTGGCGTACTTTCTGGGTCTGTAAGGGTAACCATTTATAAGTATCTTTGACCTTTTTGGCCGAAATGTAGCTCGGTAAGTACCACCCGAATATCTGACCAAAACGACTAATGGACAAAAAATTGTCATAGGTAACTTATTTGAATCCTTAAAAAAAGCATGGTGCTTGGAAATCAGGTAAACTTTTTCACCGTGTAGTTGAACGATAGCTTATTAGAAAATCCGTCCGCTTCAGCTCTGATCTTTTTTCATCTCCATTTTTTAAAAATATTTTATCTTTCGGGTACGTACGCAATTATTGTTCGCCTTAATAAAGGGTCATAGAGGGTCATAGAATTTAATAAAAGCTAACGCCGACCATTCCCTTTTATCAAAAAGAGAGAGGGCGACTTGGTCACTCATTGACCCACTGACGCACCGAGGATATTTGGGGGAAGGAAAGAGGGAGGGGG
>NW_026269936.1:11528-12280 GCF_000697945.3 Frankliniella occidentalis | reverse complement strand
GCCGATGGGGACCAGCACCTGCGTCCTGGTCACGTAGTAGTCGGTGAACTCGACCGCGGTGTAGGGGCGGCAAGTGAACGACCGGAACGAGAACACAAGGGGAAATAGGCTCCAAAAATTTGTACACCCGAAGTCGAAGTTCATGAACTTCAGCCGAAGTTCACTGAAGTTCGCTTTGTAAAATTTTATCGAAGTTCACTGAAATTCTCCGAAGTTCACCGAAATCCATCGAAGTTCACGGAGTTCACCGAAGTTCAAAATAAGCGTCGAAGTTCCTCGAAGTTCACAGTACATGTCGAAGTTCCCTAAAGTCCAAAATAAATGTCGAAGTTCCCCGAAGTTCAAAATAAATCTTAGAAGTTCGCTGAAGTTCAAAATATTTTAGTACATATTTACGGCTGCTCTTAGCAATTTTAAGTGCTTACTATCAGCGAATCTCGAGCTTACTCAAAGCAGGTATCTACGGCCCGAATTACAAAGATTACAGAGGAAGAATTTGGTTTCATATCTCTTGACCAGGTCGAAGTGCGAGAACTTCGGTCGAAGTTCCGCGAAGTTCACCGAAATTCACCGAAGTTCACCAAAGTTCTCGAAGTTCACCGAAGTTCGCCGAAGTTCAAGGAAACGTACACCGAAGTTCAAGCCTATTTCCCCTTGCGAGAACAGCACGCTCAGGCTGCAGTTTGACAACTCACCCCACCAATCCTTGTAGCCTTCCACCCAACGGACTCTCATTGGATGCGGCAGGGACT
>NW_026269936.1:5615-6143 GCF_000697945.3 Frankliniella occidentalis | reverse complement strand
TTTCCCTGCAGTTTGGACGAGACTCGGCGGCACATGAGAAAGTGGGGGTGAGGGGTGGGGGGTGAATGTGTGTCGGTTCATTCGATAAATGGAACGGAAATATTTGGCTTAAAATGTTTTCCGTGAAGTTGTATACCCCACAAATGATGGTTGTATGTATAACAGAAAATCCAATAATAAACTTAACGTACGCCGTCGTCGAATGTGCGAGGTGTGAAATGAAATGTGGGCAATTATTGACGTATCGAGTTTTTCTCTCGCAAAGAGAGTCAGCACAAGAGTGCAGCACCCTTCCTAGGGTTGGAAGCCCTCGAAAGTTTCCAGAAATCTTCGGAAATTTCCCGGAAAGTTTTAAAAATTTTCGGAAATTTTCGAAAATTTTCCTTCGAGTTTTGGAAATTTTCGAAAATATTTCGACATTTTTTCGGGAAATTTTGAGATTTTTGGACCCTAACCCTCTCCTCGACCCCAGCTCCCTCCTCGCGTCTCCACTCGCTTGACCATAGTCCAGTAGTGGAGTGGGGGGGG
>NW_026269936.1:0-540 GCF_000697945.3 Frankliniella occidentalis | reverse complement strand
TTTTTCGGAAAAATTTCCCAAGCCATATTTTTCAATGCATGGAAAAATATATTTTGTTGTCTTTTTTAAGTGGTTTAGGCGGTTTGCTAACAGCTTCTTCTAGTTTTTTGGGTGGCACTGATGAGAGATTTAACAATACAGTGAAACATATCAGTAAACACTTTCTTTTGTTGATGTTTTGTTTCACAAGTACTCTCTGGCAATGAATCACAAAGAAAGTTTAAGTTTCAGTCTCTATCCTCCAAGCAGTGTTTCTTTGGCATAATCAGTCTCATGTCCTGGAAGAGTCGAATAGGTGGGCCTGTCTCCGCACATCTATGTATCTATAATTCGCACTTGTCAAGCTCACCCCCACCCCCAAAAAAAAAACAAAAAAAAAAACTGACCAAACCGTCGCCCTGTAGTTATTTCGGTTTCGTTCGCGTCATGGCGCAGGCCGCGCGCATCTTTGAAAGGTGTTCGCTTGCGCTTTCATCAAAGACCTAGTCAAAATAACTGGAGTGTATAAAAAACCACTTAAAATAGAGAAAGGGCCATAAC
>NW_026269935.1:8088-9198 GCF_000697945.3 Frankliniella occidentalis | reverse complement strand
ATATCGCGAAGCCTGTTACGCGAGACGTGGTCTGGCGTACATCTACCTAGTCATTGGCTGAGCGATTAGCGAAGCCCATTACTCCACTGACCGAAAAAGTTTCATTCTGTCCGTTTGTCTGTCCGTCTGTACGCACGATAACTCAAGAAAGAATTGAGATATCGATTTCGGAATTTCAGGGTCGTTTTGTTTCACAAAAAGACGGATCGAGTTCGAAGATGAGCATTCTAGCTCAAAAATTGTTTTTTTAAAAAATCAAAAACTACAGGTCGCAAATGTATTTTTATCAAATATTTTTTTATGGGTTCCTAAGGGGTAAACCGTCAAAGTAAGAGCCCTTTGGGCGAAAATTTCGTCCGTTTGGCTCTATCTTGTACCGTTTAGGTGCTAGGGGGCATTTCTTGACAAAAATGAGGAGAAAATGATCAAATGGTCGATTAAATCGTTAAAAAGACTTCATTTCGAAAAATTGTATGTACACTCCTATTACCCCGTCTCGGGTGTCAGCGCCCGCAGGCCTAGCTATATGTGCGCCAGGCGCGTCGCAGCGTAACAGTGTTTCGTGAGATATCGCGAAGCCTGTTACGCGAGACGTGGTCTGGCGTACATATAGCTAGTTATCTATAATCTATAATGATTCTATAATCTTATACTTCTTATAATCTTTTGTATAATCAGTGACATTTTAGTATAAAATACCTTCACAAAGTCAAAATACATTTGATATATCACTAGTAAATGAAGAAAGAGAACTATCTGGGGAGCTGGAAGCGATGCTTTTTGATATATTTGATCGAGGGGTAGGAAACAAAAATCCAACTTTTATCAGCATGGTTGGTTTTTGAATAGGTTTTCAAATCTCTTTCCAATGGTGTAGTCAGTTTTGACCTCACTTCAAGGATACATACAGTTTTACGTATACTCCCTCTCAAATACGCAGTTTTTGCCTCAAATTTTTTGGTATCTGTACTTCCTAAACCGTTTGAGCCTAAGAGCCCTAAACTTAAGTGAGGTCATACTTAATGAATACCCTTTATTTTCTAGACAAAAACCAAAATCGGTTACCAGATCCGAAATCTTGGGTCGATTAGGTAACCATGACGTTTTAAG
>NW_026269935.1:5787-6637 GCF_000697945.3 Frankliniella occidentalis | reverse complement strand
GTTTTTCATACCTGAAACGCCGTCGTGACACGTGATCAGCTCAACCAATCAGAGCCATCACGGAAGCAGAAAAGTCAGTGAGTTTGTTATTTTACTACTTCCGTTTCGGATAGCCTGGAATACCCTATTCTACAAACTGCGGCACACACAGCCAAAGATGTTCAGCGTATGGAACGAATGCTCCGTTTGTTGAGTTTTGATTACGAAGTAGACAGCAAAGGTTCCTGGCAAAAAGATGGTTCAAAGCGAGCCGTCACTCAAACGGGCCGAAGGCCCGTTTTCCGACAGAAGCTATAGTACACCATGAAAATTCAGAAGGGACGGGCCGAAGGCCCGTCCCAGACGCCGCCGGCAGGCCAAGCTAGGCCCGCTCCCTGCCGAACCGAGTTGCCGGTGGAGCGAAGCGGAGCTGGCAACTTGGTTTGGCGGAAGAGCGGGCCTAGCTTGTTACGCTTATTTTCGTCAAAAACTTCCTGTGGCGCCTAAATGGTTCAAAATAGAGCCAAACGGACGAATTTTTCGATCAGAGTGCTCTATTTTGATGAGTTACCCGTTAGAAAAGTGTAAAACAATTTTTTAAAGAACATTATTTGTAACACCTGTGGTATTTCATTTTTAAAAATCCAATTTTTGAGCTAGATTGCTCTTCTTCGAACTCTATTTGCCTTTTTATGATACAAATGGACCGTGAAAATCGCAGGTCGCTAGCTCAATAGGGTGTTCCAGGCTATCTAGAACGGAAGTGAAAAAGAACAAACTCACCGATTAATCTGTTTCCGTCTGCTCAGTATGAGAAATTGCCATGGTAGTTTGGCCCGATTCTAACCTCTCAAATATGGAGGCGAGCTCG
>NW_026269935.1:0-777 GCF_000697945.3 Frankliniella occidentalis | reverse complement strand
AAACGGACGAAATTTTCGCCCGGAGGGCTCTACTTTGACGAGTTACCCCTTAGGAGCCCAAAAAATTTTTTGAAAAAAATTAAATTTTGCGACCTGTGGTTTTTGATTTTTTTTAAAAGTCAAATTTTGAGCTACAATGCTCATCTTCGAACTCGATCTGTCTTTTTGTTATATATTGTTATACAAAACGACCCTAAAATTCCCAGATCGCTATTTCAATTCGTTCTCGAGTTATCGTGCGGACAGACAAACAAACAAACAGAATGAAACTTTTCCGGTCAGTGGAGTAATGGGCTTCGCTAATCGCTCAGCCAAAAATATTTTTTCTGGTTTTCTAGGGGGTAACTCGTCACAGTAGAAGCCGAAGGCTGAAAATTTTGTCCGTTTTGCTCAAGCTCCAACCGTTTAGGCGCTAGAGGGTATTTTTCACGAAAATAATGGTAAATATGTACTAGCTATATGTACGCCAGACCACGTCTCGCGTAACAGGCTTCGCGATATCTCACGAAACACTGTTAGGCTGCGACGCGCCTGGCATACATCTACCTAAGCCTGCGGCGCTGACACGCTGTCATACAGTTTTCTGTATACTCCCTCTCAAATACGTAGTTTTTGCCTCAATTTTTGGTATCTGTAAACCGTATGAGCCAAAGAGCCCTTTATTGGAGTGGGGTCATACTTCATGAATACCCTTTATTTTCTAGACCAAAACCAAAATCGGTTACCAGATCCGAAATCTTGGGTCGATTAGGTAACCATGACGTTTTAAGTACACCC
>NW_026269934.1:10736-11326 GCF_000697945.3 Frankliniella occidentalis | reverse complement strand
GACAGACAGACAGACAGACAGACGAACACAGAGGCGATGGCATAAGCCCGCTTATATAGCTTTTAAGCAAAAGAGCGGGCTAAAAAGAGTGATGGAAGTGTAACCTGCAAACAATGGGATTCAAAACTACTTCCACCCCCGTAAGGAATATTTCAGTACCCTTGCAGCTTTTTTCTCCCCAACATTCAAAATGTCCTATCTACGAAGCGTCGTTTTCACAATGTTCTATCTGCTTAAGAAAATCATAGCAGATAGGACATTGTGAAAACGACCGTTTGTAGATAGGACATTTTGAAAACGACGCTCCGTAGATAGAATAACATTGTTGTTAGGACGCGTCGAATGTTCTATTATCTTCACATTATAACTCTACTTCCCATGGATAATCATAAATACAATATCATTCTATTTGTCTCCCTGTACACTGATAAACTAAGTGTTCAACTGCTCAACACTTGTAAATGTGCAACTGCAAGTTGAATACTTGCAAGTGTTCAACTCCCTACTCGTACACTTGTAAGTGTTAAACTCGGTAGTTGTGCACTTGCTAGTGTACAACTCCTCGGTTGAACACTTCCTTAGATTGGACG
>NW_026269934.1:5205-5721 GCF_000697945.3 Frankliniella occidentalis | reverse complement strand
GAATGCTGCCCGCTGCTGCTCACTCGGAGCTGCTGCCCGCTCGGTTGTCGCCGGTTCCACTCACTCCCGCACGTTGAGTCTCGATCTCCAAACGGGCCCCGTTCGCTGGGTGTCGCTCTGCCGGCGTGGCGGCGGGTGGTGCGTAGGCAAAGTCAGCCCAGCGCCACGCCACGCCCTCAGGTGACCGGCAGCCGGAGCTCGGCCACTCGAACGGGTCCCGGGTCCCGTTTTCTCGGGTTCGTTCCGCAAGGTTCGGCAGGGCTATCACGTTCCGTTTTAGCCATGGCGCCCAAGCCCCGTTCAAACGGTCTAGACGATACCAGCGGGTGGAAACTCTGATGCCGCTCTGAAACAAGGATCGACATTTAGGCTTTACCCCGGAAAACGCCATTTTGTCGTCCTTAATGTGAGAAAACGGAGTGACCAACTCAAAATCTGAGCACAGCTATGAATTCAGCGTGTTGTTCTGTGTGCATTTCACTTCTTGGGTTTCGAAGAAAGAGGGTCTGTTCCCTA
>NW_026269934.1:0-402 GCF_000697945.3 Frankliniella occidentalis | reverse complement strand
TACTCTTTTACGACCTAACCTAGCAGTGCACGTGGTCGTTCCTGTCATTCATTGGGTGTCTCTCCTACAATCGAGCGCGTCTTTTGTTAGTTACTTGTAGGGAAACCACTTCATCGTATAGTGCTATTGTATTTATTCGCATATTATCATGACGTGCTCTGTCAGCACGCGTTCGTACTCCGTGCTCACAGAGCATGTGGATATGAAGAAACAGCGCAAGTCATTTATGTTAACACCTGTTTCCGTTCTAGATCCCACCGAAAGGCAGTGGATGAGACTTCTGGACGTGGTGGCAGCGGACCGCGAGATGCAGGGAGACTTCCAGGGCCCGGGCGCTGCGGGCCGGGTCAGCGCGAAGTGGGAGACACTAGCAGCCACTCTTAAGGGGGCAGACCTGTGAAA
>NW_026269933.1:4687-10005 GCF_000697945.3 Frankliniella occidentalis | reverse complement strand
TGTAAAATTTACGGGAAAATAAGAAAAATTTCCCAGACCCCGGAAATTTTTCGGAAAAACGGAAAATTTCCGAAATTTCTCGGAACTTCCAAGAACCCTAGACGGGATTTAAAAAAAATACATACATACACACAAACAGCACAAACCCTGCTGTGCCTACAATTTAAGAACAAATCCAAGCAAACTAGCATGTGTTTTATTCAGTCGAAGCATGGCCCTGGCCCTGGCCGCAGGCTGGAGTTGATATTTTTCCCGCGCTGCCGTTTGTTTGTGGTCGCGCTGGCTGTCGTGTCCGACGGCATCAAGATGCGGGGGCCTCGCCGGGCCACGCCACGGAGGACCACGAGGGACACGGGAGGTTGGTCGGGTCAGGCGCGCGAGGCGAGGGGGAGGAGAAAGCAGACGACACGACACCCCCGTCAAAATGCAAGCATTCCAATCTGCTTGTCTCCCCCCCCCCTCCCGCTCCTCCCTCTCTCGGCCCGACACCGTGAGCCGCCGCGCCCCACAGGTGGCTGCTCGTGCCATGACCCCGACCCGATCATGACACCGTAGCCTGCCTTTTTGACAGTCATAACAACCAGGTCACCCTAACGAACCCTAACTGACTGACATGAGTTGTCCACCAACGTTTGGCCTTGTCACTTGGGTTAGTCGGGTTGCCAAATACTTGCTTCTGCGATACAGGATAAACAGTTAGCAAAAGAAAGGGGTCCCTACGGTGTCACTTTATATCTAATTCTATAGGAATGGACAAGTTTCCCAGGCCAAGTACAGAGCTTACTCTTGTATCTGCAGTCAGGAACCTTTCGCGGTGTCATCAGCGTGAGGTTAGATGGTTTCGACTCATCAGGAGAGCTCCTCTTGTCGGGCCACATCATCCTCAACCCCGTGACTCCTCAGCACGTGTCAGGCGGGACAGGTGCCGTCAGCTGCTGCTGCTGCAGTTCACTGTCAGAAATGTCGTCCCAGAGAAAAGGATGGTCCTGGGCGGAATGGTCGTTTTCTTTGATGTGTGTGATTTCCGGAGCGGATGCCTGCAGGAGCAGGGGGAGGTGGGGAATGCTCCGGAGGTCAGGAGACGAGGATGGACAACATATTTCCAACGGTTTGGAACATTATTTTTACTGTTGTGGATCGACAGACAGACATACAGATGTACGGGACGGGAAGTGGGGAGGGTGATGCAGATGGACTGAGTTTGAACTGGTAGGGTGATGTATGGCATCTCTCATCAGCGCAGACTGACACAAGCCAACAAATAATGAATGATGGCAATCCTTCTTCTCCTTCTCGCTTCCTTACAGGTGCGCTTTCTACAACATGCAACAACTTCCCACACACAGAAACTTACAGAGCCCCCCCTCCCCCCTCCACATACACACGCAGCTACCACCAAGCTCTCCTTTAACAGCTCAACGCTAATCGACAGCTGTTTGTTGCGAGAGAGGACATTCACACCATCCTGCGGACAAAAAAAAAGGAGGAGAAAAAATTCAATTAGAGCCGCATTTCTCCCTCCCTCTCCTTTTGCCTTCCTCTCCCTTCATCTTCCCAGGCCTCCCAAAATGCCCACTTTAGGCATACATAACTACCACCACTCGCGGCTCTACACACACACTAGCCGGACGTCGAAGAAAGTGAGGCAGGCGGACTCTAGTTCCGACGACACATCCACATCACTTAGGCGAATGGTAGATTGTCACAAAAGAACACCCACCACCCAACTCCCACTACTCACTCACTCTTCTCAATCCATGCTCTTCACACCGGGCGGCGGGGAGCAGTGGCGGCAGGAGTTGCTTAACATGTGTGAACGAGGCCCTATCCGGCGGTGTCCTTACGACCGCGCTCGAAAGCCGAGATAGAGAGACTGAGTGGGACTGAGAGAGAGAGAGAGAGAGAGAGAGAGAGAGAGAGAGAGAGAGAGAGAGAAGTCTCCTCCACCTCTCGTTCGGAGGCGGTCGCGCAGAGTGGCCTGAGCAGACTCGCCGGCCGGGCGTGGACCCAGGTGTACCAACCAGGGGCATTGTTAACGTTATGTCAGCAAGGAGAGAGAGAGAGGATGGATAAGGAGGCGGGTGAGCGGCGAGAGGGAGAGAGACAGGGCGAGCGCGAGATGCGTGAGAGTCTTCGGGAGCAGGCCTGCACCGTTTTGCTCTCCGCCGCGTACCCAAATGAATGGCGTTCAGTGCTGTGGAAAATATTTTGGTAGGTTTTGCGGGAAATTTTTCAAAAGGAAATGTTACAGAGTTACGATTTTAAATTTTGGATTAATAACATCATTATTACACGACGTACCGACTTCTAATTCTTCGACGAGAAAACGTTACTACACCAAGAGTTACAAATTTCGCATTTTCGGGGTTTTTATGATTGACAGTTAGAAATTCTCACGTTCACTTAGAAAAAAATATCTTTGTAATTTGCAAGTGGAGCAAACAACAAAAATCGTGTCTTTTCCTGATTTTATCCTTAAATGTTATCCACAGCTCCTCACCTCAAGATATTTTTTGCAGTGGTGGTACCCGGTACCCGGGGGCACTCTCCGGGGGCACCCGCGCGCGGGCGGGCCGGGGCAGGGCCGGGCCCCCCATGTTGCGTCAGAGCGGTCCCCGTGCGTGCGGGGGGCGTGGCGGCCCGGCACGAACGAGTATGAGTTGGGCCCCTGGCTCATCCGCTTAAGGCAGAGTCGTACCCGGGGCCCCGCGGGTCCCCGTGCGCACGGGAGCCGCAGCGGCGGGCAGGGCCGGGCAGGGCCGGGCAGGGCCGGGCAGGGCCGGCGGCGTCGGGCTGAGGCGCGTTGCGCTAGGTTGCGTCGGGTTCATCGCACCGGCGGAGCACAGCCTAGCGCAGCCTGAGCACTGCCAGGGCACGGCCTGAGCAAAGACTGGGCACAGCACCCTGAGCACAGCCTGAGCAGCCTGAGAACAGACTGGGCACAGCAGCCTGAGAACAGACTGGGCACAGGAGCCTGAGCTGAGCACAGCCTGAGCAGCCTGAGAACAGACTGGGCACAGCAGCCTGAGCACCGCCTGAGCAGCCTGAGAACAGACTGGGCACAGGAGCCTGAACACAGACTGGGCACAGCTAGCAGCCTGAACACAGACTGGGCACAGCAGCCTGAACACAGACTGGGCACAGCAGCCTGAGCACAGACTGGGCAGCCTGAGCACAGCCTGGACACAGACCCCTAGGGGCCGTGGAGCCCCCCTCGGGGCTTGCCCGTCCGCCCCGGCGTAACGTAACGAACCCAACGACCAGCCGCTCGCAGTCACAGGGTAGGGTACTTATTCGTCCGGAGAGAAATATAAACAGACAAACAGTTCGGATGGGGGTGGTCGCAATAACGGATCGACCAGAAAGCACGTCCGTTTTCCTCAGATCCTATTCGGCTAATGCTATTTCATTCGGAAGCTGAGCGCCTGCGCGACTATGGGTAGGCCACACTGCGGTACACGCATGCACTGCAGGCAAAATGTTGCCTACCCACAAGGCGCTATGTGGGCTCGCAGAGGCAGACGTTTCTGGTACACGAGGGCAAAACTTTTGTTCCTCCATGGGTAACTTATTCTGCAGCTATACCTAGGTGTAGCAGTCTACTCCTGCTACACATACAGGTGCAAGTTGCAAACTTTTTTTTCGTGCTGTTTTGGCGAAACGTCGTGCAAGACGCCGGGGACCTTCACGTCCGATGGATGGAGCGCATCGCCGGCGAGAGCTTGGGCGCCGGGGCCGAGAGCCGCCGGGGACCGTCCTGCCGCGTCCTCGTGACCAAGACTATCTCCTCGGCACGGGGCCGTCCTCCCTCGTGACGAGGGCGATCTCCGCGACACGCCGCGGCAGAGCGCCGCGCGGCGGCAGCGCGACAAGCGTGCCGACTTTTTGCTTCATCGAGTGACCACTGCGGGCAGAGCGGCGAGGGAGGAAGGGGAGCGGGGACGCGGGCAGGCGGGGAGATGTCAGTCACAGCCGGCCCGCCCCAGCCCCGCCAGGTGGCGCCAGGAGTTACTTTCTCTCTCCGAGGGGGAAGAGTCATCAGCACTCGAGCAGCTCTACAAGAAGTGCAGGAGAGTGGCTGAGCCGGGCCGCGCAGGCCGGCGCAGCACGACCCACGCGCGCGGAGGACGGGAAAATGGAAAAATGCACCGCACGGCCGAGGGACGAGGACGGGAGAGGGCCCGGCGGCGCGGGGGCACTCGCTCTGTTGTCCCCATGGTGGGACACGAAGCGCTGCTCGCCGTCCTCCTGTCCTGCCCGGCACTGCAGCACCACGAGTCACACGGGTGCTTCTGCATGACAAGTTGTCCATTCCCAATTCCTATCGCCGCCTGACCGTCTAGCAGGACGTCGCCGCCGCTGGACGCTCGCCCAGGCGGACACGGCCAGGCGTTGTTGCACGTCCGGCGGGGCGGGTCCGGCGGGTCATTCTCTCCGTCACACGCGCACCACGACGCGCACGCCCGCATGTGGACGTGCGACGTGCGACACACATTCAGAAGACGACCGCGTCGAATCCGGCTGTATAGTCGGCCCGAGGAACGATAAGTGGGGTAGTATACACAAGGAGGAAGGGAAAATGAATCGCACGCGGGAGAAAGCCGCCAAAAAGCAAAAGCATCGGTGTCCGTGTGTGAGAGAGTGTCACATACCGCAGGGAGGGGACGAGAGAGTACTACCCCTGCCGAGAATAACAAGGCGGGTAGAGGACACCCTCTGCAGGCTGTGGATATGGGCGGGATCGGCGGCAGACTCGAGAAACAGTCACACCAATCCCCCAAAGTCAGCAAAAATAGTTGTTGTAGTGGGCTCAGGTGAAGGATTTGTGTTGACTAGTATTTAAGTCAGACAAACTGTTTAGCAAGCTCATAGGGAGCTCGACAAAGATAAGTGGGTGGAGTGAGGTGCGGAGGGACGGGAGGAGGCGTTGTTTGCAGGTCATGTCCTTCAGCCACGCCCTCAGGTCCTGAACCGCAGCTCGACCCCCCGCTCACCTGGAGTCTAAGTAGTAGCAAAGCAATACACTGTTAACCCACAAGTTTTTAATTTAAGGGTAAAAAAGATAAACGCACCGGGTAGGTTGGTGTTGCTTGATCATCCCAGCACCGTACACATAGAGACTGACATTTTTGTACATATTAGAGGTGCTATCCGGAAGGAATCAAATGCACAAGTCATTTTTACAAATGAAAAAGAAATATTGTTTGTTATCAAGTGTGTGTTTGATTTGCATATTTATTTTTTGGTGCGCAGCCTGGTCTCGCGCCGGTGTGCTGCTGTCTTGTTATAAGCCTGATTACTGGCGTCTCACAGAGGCC
>NW_026269933.1:0-1067 GCF_000697945.3 Frankliniella occidentalis | reverse complement strand
TAACCAGGTCATAAAGAAATTTTTTTCTCAACAATTCAGTGTGTAACTGAGCGGACGCGATCCGTGGTCGGAGAGCAAAACGGTTGTGAGCGGACTTGTGGTGGGTATACGGTAGTGTGCAGCGTATCTACAGGCGCCTGCGGATAGGCAGTGCCGTAACACACGCGTGCTCTACAGACATGCCTACCAACAGGCGCCCGCGGATAGGCAGTGCCACAACACACGCCACTGGGTGCGTCAGATCGAAATTCATCCTTTTAAAGGTGATAACTAATATTCCTATGTTCGTTTTAGAATTTTCAAAGTAAGGTGAAGCATGAATCTTTGCTGGCTGCTCACCCAAAAATTCGTCTCTATGACGTCTGTATATGAACGGTTTCTGCGGAAGGTGCTAGACTAAAAGTAGCAAATTAGCGCTTCGATCCGCCAGTCAATGGCTTGATTGGCTCACTTGGGAATCTTAACGGATCTCTCCCAAGAATCTCGCCCCGAAGTTCACCCCGGCGAAAGAAGCACAGCGACAAAAGGGGTGACATGGTGACAAAGTGTGGGAGAGAGAGAGGGAGAGAATGAAAACAGCGTGACCCTGATGAAGCAGAACGATTGACCCTGTCTCACCCACCGTCGCAGAAGCACTTCTAAAAGAACGCACCCGCTCGCTCGCATTCAGCGGGCAGTGAATCCAGGGCAAAAAAGGGCTTTGCCTCAAAGACAAAGTGGAGGAGACTTGAAGTGTCCGAGAGAGAAAAATTGAGTGACCGCGTCGCGCCGCGTCGTCCCCTTTACCATGGAAAAGGGCGATGGCTTGGATGGGGTTGGGGTCCTCCGTGCCCTAACTCACTCTCTCGCACTTACTTAAACTATGCTGCTTCTGTCTCTCCCTTCTTTTGTGAGACGAGCTGAGGCGTTGCCCCAAAAGGACCCAAAGCGTTCGTCACTGTCTCCAAATAATTGTGCCTCCTCTCTCTTGATTACACTCGCGGGAGTTGACAACTTTCCCGGGGTTAGTGCAGAGGGAGGCAGGGAGGGGGCGGGGGGAGAGAGAGAGAGAGAGAGAGAGAGAGAGA
>NW_026269932.1:6943-8138 GCF_000697945.3 Frankliniella occidentalis | reverse complement strand
TAGAATACGATGGATAGCAACATCTTTCGTTGTCGAGGCAAGCCTATGACTCATCTCCGTCGCAGACAGCTACCCATCAAGGCCAGAGCGCGATCTAGGAGGGAGCAGGGACCACAGTGCGTTAGAGACTTGTAGCACACCCAGCCAGGGTTGAAAGATCGATCAGCGAGGACGTTCCTCGTGCAGGTGTCAATCTGCTGCCGAAGGAACTGGAGCGTCCTACCGGTGCAACCGCACTGGGCATCGTTTGACCTCCGTAAAGCTGTACTGTTTAATACGAGTAGCGCGAGCGTTCTCAATATTTAACAGCAATTTCACACCATTTCAAAACATAATACCTAGAAGATTGCGGATTGACACAAGTGTTCAAGCGCTCCGCTTGAAAGCATTGCGTGCTTAGAGAACTGTTAAGACACAAGTGCGAGTGGTGAAAGCCACTTCGATGGGTCCAATTACCGTCATCCGCTTGACACGATCAGAGATTTCCCGTCAACATCATCCGCCCTCGCTCAGGACAAAGTGACAACGGTTCGAGCATCGTAGACGTGTTTCGGGAGAAGAAAAGCATGCCTGATTCTACCTTCAAGTTTTGTTTTCCCAATGACGGTGGAGAAAGAAATATGGATGGATATTTTATAAGTTTAAAGTGGTTTATTATTTTCGATATTTTGGAAAACGACATATTAAACACCACGCAGTTACTGTTGAATACAGTGCTTAGCAGCAGCTCCCGTTCTCAATTGCAGTCTTAAGACAAGCGTGTGACGACGCACCATCAAGGGAGTAGCCTTCGAGACACTCGCTCAGCAAGGCCGGAGCCTCGTCCATTGGGCAGGAGGACCCACCCCTTAGTGCGCCGCTGACTTCGGAGGAGCACAACTGGCCAGGGTTGAAGAAACGCTGAGAGAGGAGGTTTCTAGTGCAGATTTGGATTTGATCGCGAAGGTACTTGAGTGAAATGCTGCTGCAACCGTAGCTGTAAGCGTTGAGCTAGAAGGATAGAAAGAACAACAAAATTTCTTGAGCACGTAATAACTTGGCAGGTTTTGACAAACCTATCGTTTATGCGTGACGCTCGCATGTTTATCCATGCGCACCAGAAAAAACGTTAACGCTAACGCTAACGTGAAAGCAGATGATTTCTGGCGATTGGCGTTGAGCTTTTACTCTCAACTCTGGGCATGGCGGGGCGTGG
>NW_026269932.1:5029-5653 GCF_000697945.3 Frankliniella occidentalis | reverse complement strand
TCTACTGTTGTCCGACAGTCGTACGACAGTTCAGTGCTACTAGGGATGGGATGTGAAGACATCTCCAAAAGACTGAGAATAGCGGTTGTGGAGGTTACACTGATGAACTAAGTGTTCAACTGCTCAACACTTGTACATGTGCAACTACGAATTAAATACTAGCAAGTGTTCAACTCCGCAGTCGCACACTTGCAAGTGTTTAACTCGGTGGGTGTGCACTTGCAAGTGTACAACTCCTTGGTTGAACACTTTCTTACATTTAATGGTCACTGTTTAGAAAGTGCTAAACTGAGGAGTTGCACTGTTGCGCACTTGCAAGGTCACACCTACCGAGTTGAACACTTGCAAGTATTCAACTTGCAGTTGCACACTTGCAAGTATTTAACTTGCAGTTGTACACTTACAAGTGTTGAGCAGTTGAACACTTAGTTAATCAGTGTAACCACTCTCGGCACACAACATAATTTTATTTAACAATTAGCATGACCAAGCTGTCACCTCTTATAATCTAATGTGCCCTATCCAAACCACACTGTTAAAAGCCTGCGAAGTATTTTGCTCCTTTGTAACTACGAAGCATTTACTTCGCAATTACAACGTGATGCTTTGCAATTACGAAGTGAC
>NW_026269932.1:0-374 GCF_000697945.3 Frankliniella occidentalis | reverse complement strand
CTCGTATAAAACAGCTTGCTGAAGCCGAACGAATCACCAGTAACCGAGCTGACCACCTCGTAGCAGCAATGGCATCCAAACTTACTCTTCTCTTCGTGGCAGTTGCGCTCGCCTGTGTAAGTTAGTGAGACAACTTCCGCCCAGTAAGACACTATTTCTTCTGAGTAAAAGCCTTTCACTAAAATGTGTAGTTATCCCAACAGTCTATAACGCAGTAATTTCTTTGGAAGCGAGCGAAAGTTTATCGACATTGTTTGCATTACAAAATGGATTGTTGTTTACAGCTTGGCGTAGCCCTCGCCGCCGCCCCTCAAAATGAAAAGGTAAATGTTCGATATAATGTTTTATTTTTGTACATCTGCATTGTTCATTAG
>NW_026269931.1:11512-12020 GCF_000697945.3 Frankliniella occidentalis | reverse complement strand
GTCTGGTTTCTGATATCAAGAGCGTATAAAACACCTCTACATGCCTTTTTTGACAACAGAGTTTCCACCCGCTGGCCAAACGGACAGAATTTTCGCCCGAAGGGCTCTACTTTCACGAGTTACCCCTTACAGGAGCATCAAATGTTTTCTAAAATTAACATACTTATTTTTGGGCCACTTTCGGGAGAGAAACTAGCTTTAGCGCCTAAACGGTGAGAGATAGAGCCAAACGGACGAAATTTTCGCCCGAAGGGCTCTACTTTCACGAGTAACCCCTTAGGAGACCATCTGTCTGTCTGTCCGTTTCCCATGAAGGACGTGAGCTAGAGGTCTGAAATTCTCAGGGTATTATTGTTGTCACTTTTTGTCAACGAAACGATTGGTGCAAATCCTGGCAACCACCCCTGAGTGGGTCTGAGGGGGTAACAAAGAAATAGGGGTCGGTCCAAGAAGTGGAAAACAAATATTTTTCTTATGGTCTTCTAAGGGGTAATTCGTGAAAGTAGAG
>NW_026269931.1:6104-6578 GCF_000697945.3 Frankliniella occidentalis | reverse complement strand
CTTCGTTTGTTGAGTTTTGATTACGAAGTAGACAGAAAAGGTACCTGGCAAAAGGATGGTCCAAAGCGAGCCGCCACTCAAATGGGCCGAAGGCCCGTTTTCGGATAGAAGATCTATTACACCATGAAAATTCAGAGGGGACGGGCCGAAGGCCCGTCCCAAACGCCGCCAGCAGGCCAATAGTACAGGAATTATAGCGATTAGGGTGGAAAAAATTAATTCATGAAATTTTATTTCATCATTCGACTCAGAATTTCACCCTCTATCACATATCCAAAATCGCCGAAAAACCCCGCACTGCATTTTTGTTGGGAGGCGTTCGAAGTTGAAATAATGATTTTAACAGTTAAAATAAGGTTTAAGTCGATTCAGATGGTGATCTCTCTCTTAGATTCGGGAACGAGGTGTCTCTTGGGTGTTCGGAGCGTGCTGAACCCGAATCTGAATGTTACCGAGCTGTTGTCGGTCTCCTTA
>NW_026269931.1:0-1199 GCF_000697945.3 Frankliniella occidentalis | reverse complement strand
GCAAAACAGCAATGTTTGTTGCAAAACAGCAATGTTTGTTGCGAAACAGCTATGTTGTTCCTAAACAACTTTTGCTGTTGCTCAATAACTTTCATTGTTCCTGAACAACTTTCGTCGCTGCTGAACAGCATTTGTTGTTTCGGAACAACTTATGTTGTAATTAGACAGTTCTTGTTTTTTTTTTCTGCCTGAACAACTTTTGTTGTGCTTGAACAACTTTTGTTGTCCCTGAACAACTTTTGTTGTCCCTGCACAACTCTTGTTGTCCCTGCACAACTCTTGTCGTTACTGAACAATCGATGTTGGTCTACAACAACTCAATGCCGTTATGTAACGACTTTTCCCATTAAAAAACTAAACGACAAATTTGTCGTTATTTCAACGCCATTTTTTTTACAGTGTATAGAATGTCAAAGACACTGATTATAGAAGATTATGGATTATAGACATGATTATAAGTGATTATAGGGTCATGTACTTTTGATTATACGAGTTGTTGACCCCTCGATTTCACCGTAGCTTACGGTGCCGGCTACCGTAGCTTACGTCGAAATTCACCGTGGCTTACTGTGAAATTCACCGTGCTGCAGGGGTCACTGTAACTTACGGTGAAATCCACCGTAAACAGTGCCCCCTCTAGGGGTCCGTCACTCTTGTAAGTCACTGTACACATGAAAATTCCGTCACATACTTAGTCATTTTCAGTCATTTAATCAATTTTTGGTCATTCCGTCACATTTCAGTCATTTATTTGTTTTAAGTCACATTCAGTCATTTTCAGTCATCTTTAGTCAATTTCAGTCATTTCCAGTACAGTTCTCACCTCTTCCCTACTCGGTTGGGACGCAACTTATTTTTCTAGTTTCGTCCCTCGCGTCATTTTTTCGGGGGTCGAACCGAACGCGAAACGTGAATAATAATCATTCATTTTCAGTTACTTTCATCCATTTTTAGTCAATTTCAGTCATCTGCAGTCATTTTTAGTCATTTTCAGTCAAAAACAGTCAATTTCAGTTATTTTTAGTCAAAAACAGTCAATTTTAATTAATTTCTCTTTTTTGTCATTTTAGTCATTAACTCAATTTTTAGTCACTTTTGGTCATTTAGGGTAGAGGATACAGTGATTGACCCTTTAAGCGCACATATTCGTTCACCCGGCTGCCACCTAGCTCGTAGTCAAGATTTTTAAAATTCGTGAA
>NW_026269930.1:5283-12860 GCF_000697945.3 Frankliniella occidentalis | reverse complement strand
ACCACCAGGGCACCAGGTCGGCCGCACCAACACGCCCGTCACAGCAGCCCGTGACGCGCCGCGCCCGCGCACTCTGATGGAGCGTGAAACGCGACTGTGTCTGGGAGGATTCACGCTTTTACAGACGTAGCTTATCGGGGGTGCCCGCTGCTTGGGTTGGACCAGCGCCGCGCCGTCGTGCTGCTCGCGGCGTCCTCCGTGCCGAGCTGATGGCACTCTGTATGCGTACTTGCTCGGGGCGTCGACCGCGCCCCGCGGGCGGTGATGGGCCGCCGGTCGCGCCAGAGAGAGTGCGAGTGAGAGAGACGACGACGTCTGCGACATTGACCTCATCATAACTAATCAGGTTTTCCTGCGTGTGCTTCTCAATTTCGGAAGAATTTTGGCACCGAGTTTCGCGGACGCTGCTTGCCGGGCCATCGGCCGCCGGGCGTTCCGGGCTCCGGGTTCGGGGCGGTTCGCGGCGGTTATCGTGGGAGGGGAACTCCCTCCAGCGGGAGGGGGAGGACCTGAACGGACGCTGTCCAGCGGGCGGCTTTTGCTGTATGACCCCGCGAGCCGTCGTCGACCGGCTGACAGTGGCTGCGGCTGCGGCTGTTCCGCGCCGTCGCGCAGGGTTTGCGATTTATGTCGCTTCCAGAGAGATGCAAATTTGTTTTTCAGCGCGTGAGGGGGTCTTTATGCCGCTCTCGTGTCCGGCTGCCGCGGGGAGCTGCGTCAGCGGCGGTGATCGGGCGCTACGCGGATCATCCGGCGTGCAGATTCGATCCGCTGGCAGAACTTGACTGGCGTGCGCGTCGCGGACAGGATCCGCACCTTTCAGTGCCGCCCGATTGGACCCCCATTCGCGCCTGCTATCCCATTGAGTCGCGCCCGCTCCGCTCTTGAACTTGAACTCGAACTCCAATCGCCCATCAGCGCGCACCGCACACCATCACTATGGATGGATGCGCCCCCCCCCCCTCTCCCGCCCACCGTCTCTCTCCCTCTCCGATCCGATTTCGCACGCAGGGAACTCATCTATGCGTGCGGACATCCCTGTTTATTTTCTCATTTCTTTAGCAGTAGCGCGTCTGATGTACGCAAAAAAATAAAAATAAAATCCAAATTTGTGTGCGTGATTTGCTGTCGTTCCCATCCAGGATGCGTGGACTTCCCCACCGCGCCCTTCGCGGCGTCCCGCCGCCCGCCCCGCCGGTCCCACCGTGTGACAAATGAGCAACGCGATATAGAGACACTGGCAGAACTAACGTGTGTGTCCGGGGTGGTACTGCGCGCGCGGCTAACAGCGTACACTGTAAGTGTTCAAGTGGCGACCGCACACGTGTTCAGCGTAATTGTTGCAACCCGTGAGGTCATCAAGTACACAGCACACGTTGTTGAACACTTCCAGGTCAACACAAATGTCTTATACACCGTGAAAAGGTGTTTTCTCTTAATACCTCTTGCAAAGTGGTGCAACTAACACTTGTCAGTGCTTCCCAGTTGAACACTTAAGGTTGAGTGTGTACATGTTGCTGGCTGCGCGTTCGCGCATGTGCGACAACAACAACGCTCTGTGTGGCAAAGCGCGATAGTTACGCGCTTCGTTCCGGCAGGAGGTAAAGTGTAACGATGCCTTTGACCCGGTGCTGCTGCTGCTGCGGACTCGTACACACACGCGCACACACTGCACGCACACACATACTGCACGCACTTATCTGTACCATCGCTCGCGGGGGCGGGCGGCACGAAGCTCACGAAGTACCTTTACGAAGTACCTCACGAAGTAGTGCTGGCCGGCGCACGCGGCCATGCCGTATCTCTTTGGAGGTCCCCAAGGCTTCCCTCCTCCTCTCCCACCCTCCCGCCCAGTGCGCCATGCATGCGCCACCCGCACTCCTTGCCCGATCGCTTTGCTCTCGCACTGCGATACGCATCTCCCCCACAAATACCTTCAATCAGTCTCTTACTTTGCTTCCTCCAGACTCTTCTTCCTGAAAGCCGCGCAGACATTCGCGCACACTCTGCCGTATTCCGTCGCCGCCGGTCGGTGTCGGTATCGGCGTGGAGTCGAGGGAGGAAAAATGGTCGTCCTTTGTTTGAATTCCGGGAGGAGGAGGGGGAGGGGGGGATGGATCACTTGGCGCCAGGAGTGTTGATGCTGTTGCTGGCGCCACACGGTCGCGTCGCACCGTCTTTTTGCACGGGCAACAGTGCCTGCTTGTTTGTGCGAGAAAGTGCTGCTTCTGCCATTTGTCATACTTTCGTATTTGGCCACAAAACCGTGTGGGTTCTCCGGCTCCAGTCTATGTAGACGGCAGCGGCCGGGCGCGGTCTGCGGGTTTGCGTCCTCGGCTCCCGCAGCAGGACGCTCACCGTCCGCCAGCAGGGCGGCGCCGAACTTGTCGTCGGTGTGTGTGTGTGTCCTTTATGGCGCCTAGAGGCGCGGGTACGGCGGCGTTGCGCCTGCACTAGGGAGTTTTAAATTCCAATATCTTTCCCGGAAAAATTCGGAACTCAAAGTTGTGAAAAATTGTAAAATTTGAGAGAGATTTCAAAAATCTTCAGAAATTTTTCGAAAATACTTTACCGGGAAATTAAAATCCCAAACCTTTTACTCTCTGCTGCGACACTAGGGTCGTCCCAAACCCACCACAGACTCGGGCGGTGCGTTTCTCACCTGCCGTACCAAATACATAGACACCGAAAATTTCGACCAGGCCGAGCAGCTCGCTCGGGTCGTAAACTAAAATGAGACTTTCTCCTTCCTTTCTGTCAGCCGGTGTGTGTTGTCGTTTGGTGTGCGCGCGTCGCCGGGTCGCGGGCAGGAGCAGCTCCTCGGCCTCAGCGCCTTCCCGACTCCCCACTTTATTGTGTCCGATGCCCAATCTCTCCCTCTCCACTCCTTTCTCGTCTTCCGCGTCGCCCTCTTCGACATAAGGTTACCCGATCATTTTCTCCCAAGCCAATTTCGGTGAGCTGTGGTGCGGCATTTTACTAACTTTTGCTGCTTTTGCGCGGTCCATTGTGAGGCGAAAGTTCGCGTGGCGGTGGCCGCGGCGTTTGGCTCGTCGCGTCTTGCCCCCCCCCCCCTCCTCCTCTTCGGAACAGCGAGGTGTCATGTCATTGTCTCAGAGCGCGGCGCGCCTTCTGCTCTCCATCCTCGCGAAAAGAGAGAACGACCTAAGGAGCAGACAGCAAGGGGTGGGCGTCGTGCAGCACGGGGATGCTTAATTTGAGAAACACTAAAAAGCGAATCTTGGTTCAATTTTTTAAAAACCAATCGCTTTGCGTTTCGGTGAATTCCCGTAATATTTTTGTGAATTCTTCGGTGAATTTCCTCAGTGAGTTTCATTCAGATCTGTGAAGTTGGGTTGATACATTCTTAGATCAGAAGCGCTTCGAAGCTGAAGTTTTCCCTGCGGGCGTGACGCGACGGCGGTCGGAGCGGCGGGGCTCCCGCGAGCTTGCGAGCTGCGAGCGTAACGTACCGCACACCGCACACGGTGTAGAGAAACATCTACACCGTGGTGCCGCACCACCACACCCCTTACGTCCACCCCGTACCTCCACCTGTGAGCCCGAGACCCGCGAGTTCGTTGTGGACTTTCTCGCATACTGGAAAAGGGCAAGGGAAGAACGGCATGGGGGCGGGGACGAGGTTGGGGGAAGTCCACGCCAGCAGGCCGGTGCGCTTAGTGACGCACGCCGGCTTGTCCGGGTGGCTCCGGGTACCGAGACGGTCGTTGAGCGGGGGCGGGGCGGGGGATTGGGTACAACAACAATAATTACCAGTAGCGGCCAGTGTGTCGTAGAAATGGATGTCGAGCCGGCCGCAGACCGCAGTTTTGGCGACCGCCTGGAAATGACCACAACATGGTCATCCCCGAGTTAGTTTGCGTTATCGAAAACTTTTGAATGGCGTCGGTGAATTTTGACGACTTTGAATCAGTATTCGCCGATTTTAGTTTTGTTTTACATGTTTCTGGAGCTTAAACTGTGTTCCTTCTCGCCGGCGGCAACCTTCTCAAGCCGAGGTCGTACTTGTCCCGTCCGGTCCCGCGCGGCTTGTATCGTTGTTGTGGCCCCCCTGGCAAGGACCTCCTTCTTTACAACGTGTCCCAATCGTAAAAAGGGGAACACACAGTATTTGTTCTACGCTGGGCGAGGCCGTTGACCGCGAGGCTTGGGCGCTGCTGGCGCCGCGTCGGCGCCCCTGACCAGCTGGCCCCGCCACACTCGAGTCCCTGACTCCATGACCTGTATGAAGACCTCCCTCCACCCCTCTCCTCTCCCGCGTCGCCCGGGCCCGGGGCCTTTGAGCTGTACAGCGTCGCCTTTGCCTACGTCAGCCGCGAGTGGCACTAGGTGGACGAGGTGGACCCTACCCCCTCGGGGCGGGTGATGCCCCTGGTGTTGCTCGTTGCGCACCGGGGGCCGCACATTTATTCTAGTTTTCCTGCCTCGTGCCTCGTCTGACGTTGACTGCGGTGCAATATGGACAAGTACACGGAGTTATGGAATTCCCCGCATGGGCCGTTGGCGTCGCTCATCAGGCGCTGAGTGCTGAGACCAGACACGACGCGGCCAACCCCTCGCCAGAGGTCGCTTTGGAAAGGCGCGAGTGAACGGACGTCATGAACATGGGTGACCCACCCGGCCATGAGCTCTGGGAGGGAGGCGGGTGAAACTCGGGCCGAGCGACGTCACCCTCGCAGCTCCATGTTTTCAGACGATTATCCCTTCTGTGGCGCCTTTGTACACGAGGATAAATATTTCCCCCGTTTTGTTTAAAAGAAAGATTGCTTTTGCTTGCTACTCGTCTGGCGCCCGCCTCGTCCGCGTCGGCCCCCCATTTTGTAGTAGTTGGACTGCACCGCATTGCTGCCGCGCGGGCGTGGTTGCCTATCACCACTCATCAAGGCGCCCCTTATGGCAGATCAACTCCAGATCAACTCCAGATCAACTCCAGATCAACTCCAGATCAACTCCAGATCAACTTTCTTCGGCGGTACAGTAATTGACTCGTGCGGCCCGCGCGTGTTCGCTTCATCGCAGGAAGAGGGTCTGTGCGGCCGTGGGTGCCTCCGCACGAGGTGCTCGTCAGGTGTCGGGCCGGGCCGGGGTCATCACTCCTGGGAATGGCAGCTGTACAACACTTATCGATCGAATGGCATCACGCCATGTCAACAGAACAGTGTGATGCTCTTGCCGGCCCGAGCCCGCCGCGCGCGTGTCCGACTCGTGACGGAAGAGAATGGCAGTGTGTTCAGGCCGCGCGCTTTGGAATCTGGCTCCGCGGCCGCAGCCCCTCGGCGGGCTGCGTGTGAGAGGGCCCGGCCCGCACCTCGCGCTCGCGGAGGCGGCCTACGCGATGAGTTGGGCCGCTGGCTGCTGCTCCTCTGCCGGAGCATTCTCCTGCTGTCGGCGTTGGCAAAGTGCTTCGCTCTGCTGCTAAGTCTCCCGCTCACAAGAGGAAGAAGAGTAGGAAAGAAAAGAAAAAAGTACAGCAGATTGCGGTTGCCGTTTAATTTGATGGTACAAAGTATTAATACAATGTGGCGAGGGTTCGGGCGTGTGCGCCGTGCTCGCGATGCCCGCCGCCGATAGGCCCGCCTGAGGTGCACGCGGCAACCTTTAATTACCCCGCCGCGCAAACGCTTAACGCTGCTAACGCGTTAGCCAACGTTAGCTAGGCGTTAGCGAGATGGAAGGTACGGGTCAGGCCCGTAGTAAATCAGCCGAACGCCGCCGGGACGAGGGCGGGGCGGGGCGAGCTGGAGGTGCGAGCGTGCCGGCCTGCTCTGCGACGGATTTGAGCCGATTGCTCGAGCCGGACCTAACAACCAACCGCCTCCACCTTTTATTGCCATCGCATAGCACTGTTTGAGAAAAAAATAAAGGTGTGGATGGACGAGGATCTGTACCCGTACCTGGGCAATAGTTGGTGGGACGTCTCGTCTCGTCCAGAGCGGGCGGCCCAATGTCAAGTTTGTTAACGTCATCCTCGGGGACCACCTCCTCCATCACCACGTGGACGCGACGGTGTTGCTGGAATAAGGGCAATCTAAGGGTCTGTGTTAACTTTACATAGCTATTTTTGCCTACAAATTGTGGGAAATTGCAAAAAGGCAGGTGAAGCTGTAACACAGGGGAATGACCGGGCATGATGCTTATATTTTAGTTAAACTTTTTGCCCACGGTGTAGACGCCGGTTCGCCAATCACGCGGTCCTTGCTGCGATAAGGACCCCGCTGAAGCTTATTGTGCGCCTTACCTCGTGTGCCGCCCAGAGGGGGTGGGGAGGGGGCATAACTGACGCGTTCAAAGCGGCGAGGAGGCGGGCGCAGGCAGCCCCCCCCCTTCCCCCCTGCTCTTCTCATCCCTCTTCCCTCTTCTCCTCTCCCCATCCTCAGCCCCCCTGCCGCCCAGCATTGCTCCTCCGGCGCGCGCGCGGGCAAGTCTTTCGCGCGGTCCGGTTTAAACCGGAACAGAACCGGTTATTGCCTGTATGTGCGCCCCCGCGGCGATGCGTCCCTTCCCTTCTTGGAGGACCCGAACCGGATTCGCAAGCTGTGCCTGCGGTGCGGACAACCCTCCGTCCTGAGCCCTCCCCCCCCCTCCTTTCCCCCGACGCCGATCTCGCTCCTCGCTGGCGTGTGCTTGTAGTCACGGGGGGGCTCACGGGTGGTGTTCCTGGGCCCTGCCTACCCACCCGGTTTGGGTTCAACACACTCGCGGTGTCTGCGTCTGCTTGTCTGCGCCGGCGGTCGCAGTGGGGCGTGGGGGGGTACTGCCCCCCCTCTCCCCCGCACCCCCTGGCGAGCCTTACTGCCCACCCGATCATGCCGCGCGATATGAAAGCAATGATGCAGTAATTTCTCTTTTCTCTCTCTCCCGGCGGCCCAGTATGTCCCCTGCCTTCCGCCCGCGCTGCTATCAGTCCCTCGCCGCACCCGGATGCACATTCCTTCTTGCTGCTCCCCCGCTGACGCCCAGGATGATGATTCCTCCTCCTCCTCCTTTGGCATGCGGGTGCGTGGCGCGTCCTCCCCCTCGAGGCGTTCATGAGAGGCTCGTTTGAGAGAGAGGCCTCGGTATAGTTTTTTGCGAGCGGAAACAGCAGCAGGAGAACAAGGTGAAGGCCGCGGCAGACTGGCTGGTGGTATCAGTGAGCACAACGACGACGCCGCGGTCGTTTTTGTGCCCCCCGCGCGAAATGTGGGCCGAGCTGCCGTCGTTGAGCGCGAACCGGTCCTGCGTCGTGGCGAACAGATCCGCGGCAACCGGCAGCGGCGGCGGCTCTAGTTCTGCAGAGGGCAGCTGGGCGGGCATAGCTCCGGCGGTGCGCCGGTGTGCCGGTACCACAAGTCCACAAGTCTAGCCTAATCTTTAAACTCAAATCAACCTCCGCCCGTCTGGGTTGCCTGCCTTGTTGTTGTGCCTCTCGCCTTCCTCCTCCCCCGCCGGATGTTTTTGCACGGGTATCGGGGTGGTGTCGCGTGGACAGCTTCCCTCCCGCACATTCCTGCTGGCCGCGTTGCTCCCCTGGAACACATCGCGCAGGAAGCCGTCCGGCGGTATAAGGGGGGGGG
>NW_026269930.1:1347-5107 GCF_000697945.3 Frankliniella occidentalis | reverse complement strand
CTCCCCTCCCCCCTGGTGCCGTGGTGGCGACACCACCGATCACTCTCGACGGCGGCCTGGCTGATGTTTTGCAGTCGCGGGCCACGCCACCCGCCCCGCCAGGACACCACTGCGAATAATGAACTGCCCTTGTTGTGGTGACAACAACAACAACGGACTGGAGCTCGCCGCACCGGGGCTCTGAGCTCGCGCATGATGAAATTTGCTGACATGTGAGGTGACGGGCCTGGCCTAAATAGTCAGTCGCCTGACCGGGCCGGGCGGCCTGCTGCGGGCGCAACCCGCGGGGCGGGCAACCGGGGCAACCCCACAGAGGGCGACCAGCAGCGACAGCAACAACCCCCTCCTCGGGCTCTGTCCGCCGGCGGGGGCCACCGCCACCCGCCACCAGTCCCTCAACATCGCTAGCGGTCGCGAGGCGATCTCGCGGCACAGTCACGTTGTATCGCCGTTGATTGCCTTTCGCGTTTTGGAGCGCGTGAATGGGAGGAGAGGGGAGGCCTTCCTAACGACTGCAGAGGGGGCGTGTGATAAGCACTGTTCCGCCCCGCTCACATCTCCCGAGTATTTTTGATGAGGCTCTTAATTCGCTACACATGCCAGATCTCGATTTTACATCGTCATACTCTCTTGACCTGCTGTTAATTTGCGACCAACTCTCGTACACTTCGTCTACCTCGTCATCCACCATCCTCCTCTGCGGATGTCGTTGAGTTTGCGCGGCTTTGTATCCCGGAGGGGCGATTAGTTTCGCTAATGTCCAAAAACGAGGAGGCGAAAAAACATGTGAAAAAAATAACAAACTTCAAAATTGTTGAGCTGGGCGGAGCCGGCCCGGGCGCGAAGCTCGGCGCGACCTCCGTCGTTATCTTCACACCTTTTTTCGCGCGTCTTATTCGCCGCCCCAACCAACCGGCTGGAGGCTGGAGCTCGGCTAGGCTGGACTTGGTTGGGCCCGGCGGCGCTGTGCGTATGGTAGAGATCGACAGACCTGTTCGTCCAGCCACGCCCTGCTCGCAAATTTGTAATTAATATTTTATCTCTTTCAATTTCTCACTTTATTTTCATTTATTTATTTTTTCGGTGGAATCAGTTGGACCCCGCGGCGTGTGTGTGTGTGGATCGCGTGCCATCATATTTGGGCCAGGTTCCAGAACACGTCTGGTCTGACGCGCGCACCTGTCGCTTTCGTTCTTATTTTTCTCCCCGCGCCGTTTGTACACGCGCGCGCGACAGGTTAAGCGCTGCTTTGGCGTGCGATTTTTGAACCCTCTCATAGAAACGACACATGTGTCTGTCCTGCGTGCGGTCCGCTGCGTGTGGGATCGAAAAGGATTAGCAAAAGGGAGGAGGCTTGGGGGGATGTCTCTGCCACTGACCCCGACTTGATTTCAAGTTTGTGGAAGGGCGTCTGCTTTAGGCATAATCCCCTTTTACTTCCCCTCTGCTCTTCCTTATTTTTTTACTGTTTGTCCTTGCCATTTTATGAAACCCGAGCGGTTGGGTTTAATGTCAGGTGAGATGCAGAAGCTTGGCCAGGACAGAGAGTCTGTTTGCTGACGTCAGAATGGGCCTTCCCCGACCCGGTCTCGGTCCCTTTTATTCGGCAGAACGGCGGCGGCAGCAGCGGGGTTGCAGACTCGACGTAACATTTGTCCCCTCTTGTGTTTTGCAGATCTGGCCCGCCTCTCCACCTCGCCGTTCCCCGGCGAACCCTCCGGCCCCGGCAGGGGGTCCTGGCCCGCGGGCCACGCCGAGACGGTCTACATGTCGTCCATGGAGGACGACGAGGACGGCTGTCCGGGCGTCGGGTCGTGCGCGGCGCGGGCCCGGCGCTGCTGCACCCGCAAGATGCTCGTCAAGAGGGTGCCCATCCTGGGCTGGCTGCCCCGCTACAACGGCACGGCCGCCGTCGCGGACCTGGTGGCCGGCGTCACTGTCGGGCTCACCGTCATCCCCCAAGCCATCGCCTACGCCAATGTGGCCGGCCTCCCTCCCCAGGTGAGTCCCCGCTACCCCGGCGCGCCACACCATGTGACCTGACCGGGCCTGAGTCCTTGTCTACATATCCGTTTTTCTTTTGTTCCTCCTCAGTACGGCCTCTACTCGTCGTTCATGGCGTGCTTCGTGTACGCCGTCTTTGGCTCGTGCAAGGACTCGCCCGTCGGGCCGACGGCCATCGCCGCCATCCTGACCCGGGAGAACCTCCACGACCTGCCGCCCGAGGTGGCCGTCGTGCTGTGCTTCTTGTCGGGCTGCGTGGAGCTGCTCATGGGCGTGCTGCAACTCGGTGAGTAGAGAGAGGGAAGTCCTAAGTCCTGCGGCCACCACAGCCGCCGCGCTCCTACGGCAAGTTCGCCCGCTAACGCCGCACCTCTGTCTCGTCGCAGGCTTCCTCATCGACTTCATCTCGGGCCCCGTCTCGGTGGGCTTCACGTCGGCGGCCGCCATCATCATCGCCACGACGCAGATCAAGGACATCCTGGGCCTGACGTTCCCGGGCTCCAAGTTCCTGCAGGTGTGGGAGAACCTGTTCGCGCACATCCACGAGACCAAGCTGTGGGACGCGGTGCTGGGCTTCGTGTGCATGGCCGTTCTTCTCATCCTCAGGGTAGGTGTTAGGTGGCGCAGGCGCACCGGCGCCCAAAGAAAACTTTGTCGAATGTCCCTATTTGTGTCGTTGAACCACATGCCTACCCTTCTTCCCGCTCGACCTGCTTCGTGGTGTGGCTCTCTTAGCTGTGTCTGACAGTGGCCTCCTCCGTACTTCTGCTTGCAGAAAGTGAAGGACATCCCCGTGGGGCCGACCGACTCCAAGGAGAAGTCCAGCCTCCAGAAGGCGGCCGCCCAGTTTCTGTGGCTGGTGTCGACGGCGCGCAACATCCTGGTGGTGGTGGCGTGCGGGGTGGCCGCCGCCCTGCTCGACAACCATGGCCTGCACCCCTTCATCCTGACGGGCACGGTCAAGCCCGGCCTGCCCGACCTGCAGCCGCCGCCCTTCTCTGTGCAGTCGGGTAACCAGACGCTCAGCTTCCTGGACATGGCGTCCGGCCTGGGCTCGGCCGTGCTGGTGGTGCCGCTGCTGTCCATCCTGGAGAACATCTCCCTCGCCAAGGTCTTCTGTGAGTAGTACGATCAGGGCGGCTAGGGGTTTTAATTTTCCGGAAAATTATCTTTGCGAAAATTTTCTGGAATATTTTTTCGTAAAAATCTCAATTTTTTCTTAAGGAGCTTAATTTTTTTTCAAAATTTTCCCCATTTTACTGGAAAAGTTTCATATTTTCCGGAAAAATTTCTCACTTTAAAATCATGTTTCCGACGACGGCATTCTGACGAACTCTGCGCTCTGCAGCGGACGGCACTCCGATCGACGCCACCCAGGAGATGTTCGCCCTGGGGCTGTGCAACATCGCGTCCTCGTTCGTCAGCTCCATGCCCGTGTCCGGGGCGCTCTCGCGCGGCGCCGTCAACAACGCGAGCGGCGTGGCCACGACGTTCGGCGGCATCTACACGGGCGTGCTCGTCATCCTGTCGCTGCACTTCTTCACGCCCTACTTCTACTACATCCCCAAGGCGTCGCTCGCCGCCGTCATCATCGCGGCAGTCGTGTTCATGGTCGAGTTCCACGTCGTCAAGCCCATCTGGCGGACGAAAAGTAAGTGGACGACGTCGTGGTTTGCACCGAGGGGTCCTGAACTTCAAATAACAGCGTACACTAATTTCTATGTTTTTTTCTTCAATTTTTTAAGTTATATTTTTT
>NW_026269930.1:0-1297 GCF_000697945.3 Frankliniella occidentalis | reverse complement strand
TTTTTCTGATTTTTTTTTCTTCATTTTCCTGTGATTTTTTTCTGACTTTTTCCTAATTTGTTTTCCTAATTTTTGTGTGTGCCCTGCAGAGCTGGACCTGATTCCCGCCTGCGCCACCTTCTTGTCTTGCCTGTTTCTGCGCCTGGAGTTGGGCATCGTGATCGGCATCGGCATCAACGTGCTCTTCCTGCTGTACGCCTCGGCGCGGCCGACCGTCTGCGTCCAGAGGGTCATGGTAAGTCGTAAAGCCTCGCTCCGCCCGGTGGTGGTGGTGGTGGCTGCCGCCGCGTGGGTAGGCAACCCATTCGACTCCAGCTGAGCGCTTTGGCGCCGGTTGCGCCAGCGTGGTCTTCCCTCGCCCGGATCTTGAGTAAATTGGGTTGCCTACCGAATAAAAATATTTTACCGGAAAAATGAGTCGGTAAAACTCAAACCTGTAAAGATGACTCGGCCGTGCCGTATCGTCCTGCCTACTTTGCGTTCACTGACATTTTCAACTGTTGGACTCCCTTTTGCAGAGCGCCGTGGGCATCGAGTACCTGCTGGTGACGCCGGACCGCAGCCTCGTGTTCCCCTCCGTCGAGTACGTGCGCAACATGGTGTCCAAGGTGGGCATGAAGCAGGGCTCCAGTTCGGTGCCGGTCGTCATCGACGCGAGGCACATCTACGGCGCCGACTTCACTGCCGCCAAGGTTGGTAAACCACCGCTCAGCTCGGAAACTAATGGTTTAAAACGTTTCGTTCAAAACCGCCTGCTCAACTTGCTACTCTTCCTGCGCGCGCAATTCCAGGGAGTGAAGTCGCTGACCGAGGACTTTGTGAAGCGGAAGCAGCCCCTGCTGTTCTACAACCTCAAGCCCACCGTGGTGGAGGTGTTCCAGGGCGTGCGGCCGGGCGACCTGCGCTACTGCCGCACGGAGGCCGAGCTCAACGACCTGCTGAGGAGCACGTGCTCGGGCAGGGAGCGGTCGTCGGTGTGACGGACGGGGAACTTGGAGCGCCGTGTGTGTGACGGGGCGTCGTGTGAGAAAAAGACAGCGAAGCTGCCGTGGAAAGGCATACTGAATGTTTTGCAAGGGCAGAAAATCCCGCCAAGGTTTATATAAGTAGGAAATTTAAAAAGTTTTAGGTGCTATGTGAATTTTGACTTCTTTGAGCACAAGCTTGAAGCGAAGATGTCGCCCTTTTGTGTTTTCATTGGTTTTAATGGAACTCCTGAACTCAGTCTGTTGAGGTAGGGCATTATTATGTTGTCATATTTATGATTTTAGGCAACTTTTCTGTTGATTCTTTTATT
>NW_026269929.1:11921-12349 GCF_000697945.3 Frankliniella occidentalis | reverse complement strand
CCCCCCCTCCCCTCCCTCAGTCTCTACACTGTGTGCCACTCCCACCTCCCTATTGCCTTACTACTCTCCGCTATAGCGCCCGCGACCCCGTTTCAACCTCCCCTTCTCCCCGTACCCCGCCTCCTTTTTCGAGTCCCGTTTCCAATCTCCTTCCTCACTAATTGTCACAACGAGTTTTCCATCCCCCGCTCCCTATTCCGCTCTCCCCCGGGTCTTCCCCGCCGCCACCACTCACCCTTTGCCCGCCCCCGGCCGCCTCCGTCCGCCCCCGCTCGGGTCCGCGTAGGTCTCGTTTTTGCCCCGTGGCTCCGGGTGCGTGCGCATGTACACTGCGTGCGGCGAGACAAACAGCCCACCGCCGGCGGGGGCAGGTGGGGGTGCTAGCTATTGTTGGTCCCCACCCTTCATCGCCGCGCGGCTTCGCCTCG
>NW_026269929.1:6009-6845 GCF_000697945.3 Frankliniella occidentalis | reverse complement strand
ATGTTCTGCATGCTTTGCGGCAGCGAGACCGGACGTGCTACATGTGAGTTGTGTCGCATTCACTGTGTGTTGTATGCCCTGTATGCTCGCTCGCGAAGGTAAGAGAGAGAGAGAGAGGTAGGGGGGGGGGGGGGGGATTTGATGACGGAATGAGGATCCCCGGGGAGGTCGGCGGCGGCGGCGGCGGCCTCCTCGACCTTCGGGGACGACCTTTGCAGCGCGGGTTGGTGTGGGGGGGAGCAGGGTGGATCGGACCGGGGCGGGCCGCAGGTGCCCCGGGGCCAGGGCGTGGGCTGGCCCCGATCCAGCCGACAACAACACGGGAGCCCGGGGCACGGGGCGCTCCGCCTGCTTAAAGTGGGCGCGGTGTACAAATCACTCTCCGGGAGCCACGCAGACGAGCGCGCTCCTCAATTTGCGGCACATTTCGTCTCGCACCTGATCCGCACGACGGCGGTGGCGGGGACTCTGCGCACCTGGGCCTGGCCTTGCCCCCTCCCCCTCCCCTTCCCCTCCCCTCCATCACACACTCTCTCACACACACAAATACTTCCACTCACACACAGACTCCTACTTTGCTTCACTTTGCTGCATCCCCACTCCACTGCAGCCCTTTGCCGTCCTTGTTGAACTACCCGGAGGGCAGGACAGGAGGAGCATACGAGCGACCCAAGTAGGGACGGGATAGAGACACAGAAAGGGAGAGAGAGAGAGAGAGAGAGAGAGAGAGATGAGAGGTACTAGGGGGAGGGGTGGAATCCGGTCCGTCCGGATGTGTGCGTATCGGTACCTCGCCGCGGGCTGGGGCCGCGGTACTCGCTGGCCTAGAAAAATAA
>NW_026269929.1:0-619 GCF_000697945.3 Frankliniella occidentalis | reverse complement strand
GAGAGGGGTTGAGCGTCGTGTCGAGAGAGGCTTTGGTGTGCCCTGCAGGTGTCGCCGGGTAGCCCGGGAGGGGTAGCCGCCCCGAAGGCGTCCTCGTCCTCCCAGGCTGGGCGGCCAGGGCGCGCGTGGTGGTGGGCGGCGGCGGAGTTTACCCACCACAGCAGCACCGGCGGCAGTTAATCCAGCGACCACCGTACTGGGTCTGCCCGGAGCCGCACACGGACACGTTCGCACACACACTCGCGCCCCACATACGCACGAACATGCTCACACCCCCTGCCTGCTGGCCAGGGGGCCGGCCAGAGCCCGGCTGCTGGCTGGGCTGGCCACACGCTCACGCCAGAAAATCTGTCCGAGCAATTTCTCGGTCCAACAACTTTTGCCCCCCATTCCCCCCTCTCTCGCCTGCTCCTGTCCTACTGCCCTCCCTTCTTGTCCTGAGGCGTCCCTGGACCGCCCCTGCTCCCGCGGCCCCTGGGGGAGATGTGAAGGTAAGAGAGAGAGAGAGAGAGAGGGGGGGGGGGCGGCGTATTTGATGACGGAATGAGGATCCCCGGGGAGGTTGGCGGCGGCGGCCTCCTCGACCTTCGGGGACGACCTTTGCAGCGCGGGTTGGTGG
>NW_026269928.1:5425-5744 GCF_000697945.3 Frankliniella occidentalis | reverse complement strand
AGCAGCACTACGGTTAAAAATTTTCAAAATTATCCAGACAATTTCCGGCGGGGGGTGGGGGCGTGCTGAGCGGCTGTGCCTACCCATTGGTTGGCGGGCGACTCAGCACGGGCGGACGGGCGTGCTGAGCGGCTCTGCCTACCCATTGGTTGGCGGGCGCCTCAGCACGGGCGGACGGGCGTGGTGAGCGGCTCTGCCTACCCAGCCTACCCACTGGCCGGCGGGCGCCTCAGCTCGGGCGGGTAGGCCGCCGGGCGGGCCGGCGTGCTGAGCGGCTCTGCCTACCCACTGGCCGGCGGGCGCCTCAGCACGGGCGGGT
>NW_026269928.1:2545-3057 GCF_000697945.3 Frankliniella occidentalis | reverse complement strand
CGCCTCTCAGACCGACATTTGTAAACCAGTCGATTGGCGACTCTCTCACACCCTCTCTTCTCTCTCTCTCTCTCTCTCTCTCTCTCTCTCTCTCTCTCTCTATCTCACACGCACTTACTCTCTAACACTGTAAATGGGTTGGCGTCATTTGACGCCAAAATATTGGCGTCTTATGACACCAAATTCTGGCGTCTTATGACGCCAAATTTTGGCGTCCTATGACGCAAAATCCTAAAAGACGCTAAATTTTGGCGTCATAAGACGCCAAATTTTGGCGTTCTTTTACTGGACGGCAAGAAGTGGCGTCTTATGACGCCAAAATTTGGCGTTCTATAAAGGACGCCAATATTTTGGCGTCATAAGACGCCAACCCATTTACAGTGAAATGTTTGAAATATACGTAAACCAGTCCAGCAGCTCCCCAAGGCCGCAGCAGAAGTTGTTGTTGTTTTGAATTTGGCGCGTTTTCTGGCTCGATTGTGTGTGCGTTGGAGCGGAGCGGCAGCGAAGAG
>NW_026269928.1:0-515 GCF_000697945.3 Frankliniella occidentalis | reverse complement strand
AAAGAATGCCGAAATGCTTGGTCCCTGGTCGGAACCCCCGACCTGACCCCGGAGCTGATCCGGAGATGGCCCGGCAGTTGGCCCGGAGCCCCAGAGAGACCCGAGACCGCGCGCTGCTGGTCGCAGCAGAGCCTGCTCACAGAGCAGCGCCACTGGAGCAGGCAGATGATAGCGAAGAGCGGCTGAGAGCAGCAGGGGCGAAAGGGGGAGGGGGGGGAGGAAGGTGTATGCTCATCGCACATAGCCATCGCCGACTAATGGTCTGCACAGGGACGGTGTTGTAGGCGGTGGGGGGCGGGGGAGGGGGGGAGCAGGAGCGCCAGTGCCAAGTGGCGCGTCAGCAGACACACAGACGCACAGACAGAGACAGGCAGGCAGGCACACAGACTGACACACAGGCAAGCGGACACACAGCCGACGTACAGACAGGCAGGCAAGCAGACACACAGTAGGCAGACAGGCGGGCAGGGAGGCAAGCAAACAGACACACAGACAGGCAGGCAGGCAAGCAAGCA
>NW_026269927.1:8474-9833 GCF_000697945.3 Frankliniella occidentalis | reverse complement strand
GATGAAAAGTTATCATATTATTTTTGTGATAACTTGCCCTTATACTTTTCATTGCATGTTCTTTTGCGATAAAAAGTTATCATGTCTATAAAAGCGATAAATCGAAGGAATCGCAAAATTGAGTTATCGCAAACTTTTGTGTTAAAAGTATCATAGATCCAGTTTCAGTGAAGATTTGTTCAGTTTTGGTAGTATATTTCACAGCGAGTGCTAATGCGTTCCTTTTTTGTGCCTACCTATGCCACCATGTGTGTCGAACTCCTTTTATTCGCCCGCACCCTTTTGCACTCAAAGTCGCCTATGTATATGAACACATTTGCCGTGCCTCGAAATTCTCTGCAACGTTGCGGGACGACCGAGGACGAAGGCAGGGCATGACGACATAGTGGTGTCGGGACGGATCCGGGTCGGTCTATCAGTCCGCGCGTGATTCACAACCACACCTGGACAGAGCGGTAATTGTTAATTCAGTGCAGCATGTCTCGAAAATTTGTATCGGCTCTCCTCGCACCTGCGGCACCTGCAGCTGCAGCTCCTCCCGGGCCGGGCCGCACTGTACAGCGACGGCTATTTTTAGCGTCGCGGTACCGGTACGCAGAAGGCCGACGGCAGGGGGGCGGTGCCGGGCGACGCAGCGGGTGAATGTGGGACATTTTACTGTCTGTCCTCTCGTTGATTTTAACAACATGTAAAGCCACTGACAATGAAGGAGTAAATAAGGCAGACCGGACAGACCCGCCAATGGTTTAGACCAGAGCAACCCTCTCGCCTTGCTCCTCCTTCACAGTCAGCGCGAGGCTGTTTCGGTGCGGTTTCGGGTTGGGCTCCGTTGGGCTGCCTCCTTCCGGTCTCCTATTTGGGCTCGGCACGGCACTGCTCGGGGGTCATTTACACCGCATTTGGGGCCCCGGCACGCCGCGCACTCCGTGACCTGACGGTATGGCGGCACAGCGAGCGCAGCGATAGCAGCCCGCCCGCCCGGGGTCAAGGGCGGTGCGAGGTGGGGCGTACGGAGAGACGTGGCAGGGCACGTAAGCACACCGGCGGCGGGTGGTCCAATGGAATTTTTACCCCAAAAGAGGAGAAATTCGTGGATGAGTTTGCAGACGATGCAGGTCGTACCCGTGCCCCCCCGGGCCACCACGCGGCTGTGGCGCGCGGAGCCGCGGCACTGCAAGGTCGCCACGTATGCGTTGACCCCACCTCCCCCTCCTCCCCCGCTTCAACCTCTCGGGCCTCGGGAGTAAACTTCTCATACGCGCGCTCTGCCCCTTACCTCATTATGCAAACGGGCGGCGGCAGCAGGTGCTTTACGGCCTGCACCGCCACGGCCTGCACCGCCACGGCCTGCACCGCCAC
>NW_026269927.1:5450-6738 GCF_000697945.3 Frankliniella occidentalis | reverse complement strand
ACGGCCTGCACCGCCACGGCCTGCACCGCCACGGCCTGCACCGCCACAGCCTGCACCGCCACGGCCTGCACCGCCACGGCCCGCACCGCCACGGCCCGCACCGCCACGGCCCGCACCGCCACGGCCTGCACCGCCACGGCCTGCACCGCCATGGCCTGCACCGCCACGGCCTGCACCGCCACGACCTGCACCGCCACGACCTGCACCGCCACGGCCTGCACGCTGCGCTGCTCGCGGGGCTGCAGCAACCGGATGGTATCTTGGCCCGGCCCAGGCCCACGACCCCCCGTCGACAGCCACGCTCATTGTACCGGGCGCAAATAACCTCCCGGAATTACTTTGGTCGGAAGTAAAGTAGTCACCCTCTCTGTTTATGAAAATAAGAGCAATGCGCACGAAACGCGCGTCATGACAATAACGATTACAATAAAGAAAAGTAAGTAAAGGCCGGGACATACTGTTGTGGCCTGCTTCCTGCTCCCATTGGGGGACAAGGTGCCCCTGCCCTCCCTTCCCCTCTATTTTTCTACCTAGGGGTGAGGTGGGAGGGATTTACCGCGGGTGGGGGCGAGAGCCTCCTCGCCACAGTTACGTCCGCTCCACTTTTGCGTTGACAAGAAAAAAACCTGCGCGCGACCGCGTCTCGGCTTGGCCCGCCACCACCGCCGGGGACACACTTCTGCGGCATAAGCGCCTCGCTTTGCACGCTTTGCAAGCGGAACCGAGTCGATATAATGGTCGACTGGTCGGCCGGGGCGGCTCGGCCGGGGCCTGCCGTCCCTGTGCCTGTGCGCCGGCGTTTGAAAATGTCATTGTCGGGTGACTCGGCGCTCAAGGGGTTCCCTCCTGTGGTTCCCTGCACCGGCTGATGGCTGCAGCGCGCTGTGTGCTGTCCACAGGTGCATGTCCGGGTAGCGGTGCGGGGGAACTCCGCGGCCGGGACGTCGGGACGTGAAGGAGATTTATTTACTGGGATGCTTTGCAACATTTTGGAGAGGAAAATCACCGTCTATGGCAAGTGGCAGGGAAATCACAGGTACGGCATGGCTTTCAGCGGGTCAGAGGGAAGCTCAGGCACGCCGCCGCAAGTTCATCTATGTCTCTCTGCCTCCACCACACCCCTCCCCGAGTCCCTCTCTCCCAAAATGAAGTCGTTGATGCTTTCGCAATCGTCGGAGTCGCGCGCGTTTTAATTGACAAGCGGCAGAGCAGCGGTGATGCGCGGCATTTCCGGATTGCATCGCGCGACCGATCTGCCGATCATAGGCAGCGGGGGCGGGGTGGGGCG
>NW_026269927.1:0-1466 GCF_000697945.3 Frankliniella occidentalis | reverse complement strand
CCAGCTTGCAAAGAACTTCTTTGCAATACGCACTAATTCTTTGCAATACAATGCTCACAAATTCTTCGCAACGTTGCAAAGAATAAAGTTTGCAAGCATTTTACAGTGTGCAAATTTCCGTTATTTGTGTCCAACTAGTTTACCAGCACGGAATATTATTTGTTGTTGTCTGAGAGAAGTTCGCACCATGATAAAAGAACTAGAGGTGACAAGTTTTCGCCACATGGTTTTACGCGAGGGGTCGCCAACTCACCTCAGCAGTGTACGGAGTATTATAGGATTATGGCACCTTTTTAAGGGATTTTATGTCATTATTTGATATAGACTACTATCAGGTATTATTGGTACTATATAATACCTGGTATCATGGGGCTATTTCGGGGTATTTTGTGACATATTATGGAGTACAATAAAGGTATTATGGGACCCATGTACGGAGTATTATGTGAGCTGGCGACCCCTCGGTTTTACGTGACAGCCAGGCTGAAAAACGGTTGGAGACGGACAACGGCAAAAGAAGACGCCTCTTATCGATTGTGATGCAATAACGGAGTATGCTAACGGAGGGTTACCGGAAGACTCAAATCTGCCGCCGTCCGCCAGTGGCCCGCCGGGCCCCGCCCCGATCAGACACACATCTCGTTCGTTAGTGACGGTGCCCTTGATCTTCGCGGCCGGGACTGGGCGCGAAGTGGCGTAGCGTAGCGTGACGATGCAGGGCCGCCCGCTTACGTAAGCCGCCCTGCAGGCCGGGCTGCAGGCCCTCTGGACCTGCGGACCTGCGGCGGAGCCCTTATGGCGCCACTCCACTCACCTACAAGCAGGCCCTGCTGCGGGCTGTTTCCTCATACGCGGCCTGTTTACCGAGTCGCGCCGCGCCGCGAAGTGGTGTCGAACTGCTTGTCGTACCTGCGGAACAGAGAGAAAGAGCTGCGTGAGCTTCAGGGGCTTCAGGGGGAAGAGGTGGGCCACGCAGACACAACATCAAGGTTGCTTTATTCGGCTTCCGACGACGTGCGAGTGTTCGAAATGATCCAATTCTGGTCGGCGGCGGCCGCCCGGTCGCCTCTTCCTGTTTGCTGCCGCGTCTTAGTCAAATGTATTTCGTGGTAGAATTATGCCTCCCCTCCCCCACAAAGTTCACTATAGTAGGGCGCCGTACTCCACATGTGATGGCTCAACGCGTCACGGCTCGGCCTGCCGAAGCCGCCCCTCTGTCTACCCGTGTGTGCCTGCGTGTCTGGCCTGCCTGTGACGTTGTGCGTTTGCGTTCGCTTTGTTTGCCAGACGTGTGTGTGTGTGACGAAAAAGCCGCGAGCCGAACCACTTTCCTTGACAATGCCTGAATGGGTGGCGGCTGGGGCGGGCCAGGCCGGGCGGCGGCGGCCCTTGCCGCTGCCGGTGGCTGCGCAACCGCGCACGGATGCTGGCCGAGGGGCTTAGCGAGGATAAAGGTAGACATTTTA
>NW_026269926.1:5206-5740 GCF_000697945.3 Frankliniella occidentalis | reverse complement strand
GAGAGAGAGAGAGAGAGAGAGAGAGAGAGAGAGAGGAAAGTAAGAGGGAGAAGGGAGAGGGAGAGAAGTTGGGTCCACTTCACGACGGTACAGCGCGGCCGGAGAGCAAGGCGGGCAGCAGAAGCAGCATCTTGATCCCAAATGATTTCCCACGAGCCGTGACTGAGGGAGCGAGACAGAAATGTACGGACTAGAGAAATATAGCGACGTCGGCATCCACGAGAAAATGAAGCGGGGGGGTTGTTGCGGGTGGGGTGAGGGGTGACGGTAGGGAAAAAGGGGGTGTGGGGTGGGCAGAGGTTGAGCAGGGTGAAGAGGAAAACGTACACACGGAGGACGCAGGGAGGGGGGGGGGGCGTTCGCGATGACAACACCCGAGGCATCTTCCTGGCCGGGTTCAAGAGCCGCCCACCCCAGGCCCCACCACGGCACGGCACACGGTTATTTCCATTTTCCCTTTTAAAACCCTCCCCCTTCGCATCCTCCCTTCGCCTGGCCGCGTGTCCTCCTCCCCCATCGGACCGTGCAGCCTGT
>NW_026269926.1:2560-3751 GCF_000697945.3 Frankliniella occidentalis | reverse complement strand
GGGGGGGGGAGGTATAGCAGAGCCAGCAGCAGCAGCGGCGCCCGCGACGACAGAAATATGCCAGCCCGACGGAAACAATACGGTAAATAAATAATTTCGCATCGGTGCGCCTGCCGCCCGCCGCCCGCGAGCCAGGAGCGGAGAGGGGGGTGCTGAAGCGGGCGCGTCACGACTGGTCACGGCACGGCCATGGCGGCTGGCGTGGGACAGGCATTGTCTGCTCGGCAGCCAATTGTTGTGCTTCAAAGCTAAATCGCCTGCGAACACGACCACTAGCTTTTCCCGCCGCACTATACCTCCTCTACCCCTGTTACCTCCCTCCCTCCCTTTTCCTCCTCATTCCTTTCCTTTATCCTCTCCTCCTATTCTAAAACCGAAAGAAGCACGGGACCAGCACCTAACACACTGTTAGAAATTTCCACGGAATTTTGAACGGAATTGTCAAGAAATTTTTTTCACGGAATGTACCGTAATTTTTCCGTATTTTCATGCACCGTTATTTGAAATATGGACATCTTTAAATTCCAGTCATCATGTTACGGTTTGGTACTGTATTTGGAATTTACGGTGAGTTCCGTACGAATTCCGTAATTAGCCTACGGAATTTCTAACAGTGAGCACAGCCACATCCTAGAGCTGCCCGGTTAAGAAATGACGATAGACAAACAAGCAATACCAGAGACACTGTTATTCAAATACTGTGATCGTCACACGCTACATAATGTGAATTGTGAATTGTGTCAAATTGTATACAATATCATGTCGTTACAGCGTGACAAACCCCTGCATCGCTCTGCCTTAACGGGCTCAGGGCATGGTAGGCGTACCTATGTCACGAATTTGACATGATATTCTAAACAATGTGACACAGTTCACATTAAATAGAATGTGACGTCACAGTATTTGAATAACAGGTGGGGGAAGACAGTAAGGAAGGAGGCAAAGGCACGCAACTCATTTCTGAGAAATCGTCTTCCACTCGCAAACCTTCTGGACTGAGCGAGACTAACGCGACGACATTCACTTTCGTTTCTCCGAATTCATCCCATATCTAGGTCCCGGCGGACCTTTCGCAGCCCGCCGAGTCGGTGAACGGAACGGAACTCACGCACGCCAGAGTGAGTACTCACACGTATGCACGCACCACCACAGCCACGCCGCGAAAAAAATAGAATAGGGACTCCCCCCCCC
>NW_026269926.1:0-905 GCF_000697945.3 Frankliniella occidentalis | reverse complement strand
GCCCCGCCCTGCCCCGCCCCGCCCCGCAACGTCCGCTCGGGCGGCGTCACGGTGGCGGCTGCGCGCGGCAGTCAAAGGAAGCCCCGCTGAGGGACGCGTTCGAAGCGCTACGGGGAACCTCACCCCCCGCAGCACCACAACAGAGAGGGGGAGGGAGAGAGAGAGAGGGAGAGAGAGAGAGGGAGAGGGAGAGAGAGAGAGAGAGAGAGAGGCTGCTGGATGAGAGGCAGGGCGAGAGTGAGAAAGAGAGACAAGAAAACAGCTTTTCCGAACGAACGCCGGAACGGCTAACGACCTCCCCCTCCGCGTGCCGCCGCTACTGCTGGAAGAAGCAGGGAGGGAAGAAATCATCTCTCTTTTTCTGTCTCTTTCTCGTCCCCTCACAGTCGCTTTCCCTCTCCCTCTCTCTGTGTTTTCCCCGCGGATAATGACATCCAATACCCTTCGCTTCGCGCTCATTGGAAGGCTGACGCCGCCAGCAGCTGGGGCGGCAGGACGGGACGGGCGGCCTGCTTAGCGGAAGGTTTGCGCTGGGCTTTAGGAAAGACACCTCAGCTAAGGTCGGGATCAGCACGCAAAACAACGCCGAAAATCAGAGTCCTCAAGCTTAAAATACGGGAGAAGGGGAAGGGGGAGATTCTCCGTTGGTTCCGTGTGTATATATTAAGAACCACCGACGCTGGACATCAACGGCCCAAACCAATGTTTCCTTTCTTTGTAGAAAGTGAATCAATATTTTGTTTTAAAGATACATGTCATTTCTCAATAAAAATGTGCGTCTCTTCCCAAAATTTTGAGATTATGATCAAAATCAAAAGGGAGTGCGTCCTCTAATTTTGCGAGCAGGTAAGGTACTTGCGAGGGGGAACCAACTTGGAAATTTGGTGAACTGTGAATATATTCAA
>NW_026269925.1:5428-11323 GCF_000697945.3 Frankliniella occidentalis | reverse complement strand
GGGGGGGGGGCAGCTTGAACCACGACGACGCCACAAAATATATTTCACTCCCATGGCCGGCAGCGTCAGCATGACAATGGTGGCCGGGCCGCCGCCCACCCGCACACAGAAGCCCGGGAGAAACGGTTTTCGCATCATCGATATCAGGACGACGAGGCGGGCCGCGGAGCCAAGCCAACGCCGCCCCACGCCACGCCACGCCACGCCCCAGGTCCCGATTGCCGGCGGAGTGTGTGACAACAATACCAATCGAGCAGCAGGGTCAATCATTCAACCCCCATTCAGGACTTGTCCACACACACGCGCGCGCACACAGACACACTCACTTGATTCATGCGAATGATATTGTTTTGTTTTTTTGCCGATTCCTCTTCGCTGCCTGGACTTTCACCCGGGGCATGGCGGGGCGTGGCGATGGCCTCCCCTGAGCCGCTCTGCTGGCCGCTCGCAGCGCAGCCCCATTGGCACCGCGACCCTAAGAGCACCACATACCGCCGTGTGTGCGCAGCCAAGGAAAGTCACTCCTGCTCGGGCGGGGCGGGGCGGGGCGGGGCCCGAGAGGTGCGGGCGGCCGCTGCTTTCTTTAACGCCGTGAGCGTTCTGCGCTGCATGTCAATGGGCATACGTGTGCGTGTGTGTGTGTGTGTGTGTGCGCTCGCGCGCCTGTGAGTATCTGTGTTACAAAAACATTGTCAGTGTCTCGTCCCTTCAGCTGCTCCGCCGCGGCGACTCTCCCTTCGCTCCGCTCCACGCTGCGTTTGGCGGATGTGACGCGTGAGTATTGCAGGGAGGGGCGTGGCGGGGCGTGGCGGGGCGTGGGCCCGACGCCATACCGCCCCGGGGTCAGAAAGTAAGCAGGAATAACAAAGTTGGGCGGGACAAAAGCGGCGAAATGGGGGAGGAAAAAGCGGGACGGAGGGGAAGGGCGGTGGGGGCTTTGTCTTACCGACTATACACAGAAAAAAGAGACAGTTGTGAAAATGCGAGACACAGGGGGAGGTGTAGAGACAGAGAGACAGAAGGCGTCTCCCTCCCACAACGCACAGCACAGCACAGAGAGGACAACGCATCCTGAGGTCGCCTCGCCTCTCCTCCCGCCTCGGTTACTTTGAATGCCACCGCATGCCTTCTCGAGAGCTCTAAACGCGCGACAAGAAAGAAGTATGTAGGGAGGTGGAGGGAGGTGGCGTAACTGTGAAAGAGTGTACGAGAGTGTGTGGGTGTCGTGCAAAGGCGGGATGAGCCCACGGCGTTTGAGCGAATAAGCTCGGCCAGCCGTGTGTACACCGCTGTACGCGAGCATAAAACCCCTCTGGGTTGGAGACCATACAACTTGATCACGGATTGCAAACTAACTGCAAAAATAAATCCCATCGATATAAATGACTCGAAAAGAACCTACTCCTCCCTCGGCCATTTCTGTCGAGTAGTCCTCCTAATTTGACCGTGCTGCAGTAGAAATCTACAGACATAATTTTGCAGATTTTCTCTCTCTCTCGCCGATACGTAACGCCCACGAATTTCGTCATAATCACCATCCTGGCCCCGCGGCCGCGGTGCGCGAGAGCGATACGTACTACGGGCGCCCCGAGGCCATAAGAGCCCCGCGAGATGCAGCCAGCCGCCCGAGAGGCCCTTGCGGGTCTCTCTCTCTCTCTCCCTCGGTTATGTACGACCAGTTCGACGCGAACCGACACCGGCCGGCAATTGGCCCCGAGTCATCAGCGAGGAATCAATCACTGCCCGTTGGACCCGGCCGGCGGCGGCGCGTCCCGTCCGCTCCGCGAGGTCCGTCCGTCCGTCCGCCCGTCCGCCGGCCCCGCGGCCCCGCCGGGTCCGTCCGTCTTTCGGCACACCCTCGCTCTCCAAGGACGCCGGCGCGGACCGCAGCAGCGCAGCGCAGCGCAGCCTCCGCCCCGCAGCACTACATTCCAAACCGCCATACTATACCGCAGAGCAGAGGGCAATCAATCCTGCGCCGTTTAACCTGTCGGCGTAATTTAGAAGCGGCGACGACGTTTTAGCGGCGTATAGGCTGCTGCTCTGGCCTATGGCCTGGCCTGTAGCCTCGCCCCCGGTCACTCCCTCTGGAAACCATCAACCCCATCAGCAGTTCGGTGGACGCCGCCGCAGCTGGAGGCCTCCCTCCTCCTCCTCCTCCTCAACGCGCGCCTCGGCGGCGACTCGCGTACGGATCACACCGCCGCCGCTGCAGCTGCTGCTTTCTAAAGTGAAAATGTAAAGCGAATAGCGACGACGCCGGCCAATACTCCAGGCGGCGACTCTGCCCCCCCCCCCCCCCTCGTTTTCCGGACAGCGCCCAGACCGACCACCACCGCCTTGCACCACCAGACTTGTTGATGGCTTTCCAGAACGCGGCGGCGGCGGCGGTCGCGGGGATGCAGCAGTGCCGGCGTGGCGCGGTGTGGCGCGGCGGGCTAGCCGTGAGCAGTCCATATGTGGCGTTGCCGAGGCCTTCGGGCGACGTCCAGCCCGGCCGGCCGACCGGTGGTGGTGTGTAGCCGCAGAGGCAGCCGTCGTACCCGCGCAGGGAGAGACAATGTCACTGTCAAAGCCGACCAAGCCCGGCCAGAGTAGTCACGCCAGTCACGCCACGGCGGGAGACTACCGACCTGTGAGACCTGCGCCGCGGCCTTGGCAAGGTCGCGGGGCGGCGGGTGGTGTGGTGAACTCCGAGGCGGTCTGCATTGAACCACCGCGCGGCGAAAGCTTGCCCCCCCCTTGCCCCCCTCCTATTGTGGTGGCCATGAGGGCCGTGAGGCTTTTGACATGTCAGGGCAGCGTCAGCCGTCAGCCTGGCGACCAGCGGGCGGCACGCACGCACCCGCACGTCGCTGCACGCACGTGCACACTCCTCGTGCACGCACCACCACCCGCTACACGTGTACGCTCCTCGTTGCACGCACCCGCTTGCACGTGCAGGGCGGCAGAGACAAGGATAGGGAACGGCGGACGGGGCGAAGGGGCGTCCATGTGTCGCGTCGCGTCGTCGCCGCGGAGTATCTTCATCTAAATTGACCGCTTGATGTCAACATGGAGCGGCCAGGGGCTGGAGGCGCAGCAGCAGCAGCGCGCCGGGCGGATCACACATTCAGTCGAGCAGCGCGACGGACTGCGGCGCGGCGGGGAGGCGGGCGGGGACTACTTACTATCACTTACTCCGGACGGGTTACGGGCCGACGGACGGACGGACGCTGGTGACGACGCGGGCCCGCGGGCTGAGAGGCCTGGGCCATCAAGCGGCCAGCAGCAGCAGCAGCAGCACAGCTTGACCAGTGGAGCGTAGCAGTGGGCAAGGTACAGGGAGAGGAAGGGACCCGTCCAGCGACAGAAGGATATGAAGTGAGGACAGCAAAGTTGAGAGTGGAGTGGAGAAAAGAATAAAAGTGAGTGAAGCGAATTTAAGTCGTGAAGAGGAGTAAGAGTGAGATGGTACCTATGATGAGCGTGGCGCGGTCAGTGCAGCCGCGCAGGGGACGTTGACTCACGGCTGTGACTCACACACACACACTACTAACGTGGGCAGCAGTGTCAGGGGCAGGGCCTGCCTGTGGCAGCCTATGGCAGCCTGTGGTCGGTGGGGCAGCCACGGGCTGTGCCGGCTGCACCGCATCCCCAACCGAACAGGCACCGCGAACAACAAGGGATCCGAGTAGTAGTGGTGAGTGCGGATTGAGCGTCCCCTCTCGGCCCACCCTCCCCTCCTCGCCGTCGTCGCCCCTAACGCACTGCTTGCAGATGCGATAATTGGATGAGGCTTAAGGTTTGCCACCACCAGCCGTTGCCCGACCCTGGCCCCGGCCCCGGCCCCGGGGGCACGGACCTCCCTTAAGCTCTCCGCCGTCGCCCGAAGCCCGAAGCCCTTGCCAACCTCGCGCCGCCGCCGTCCTCGGCTCTGATTTGAAAAGTTTTCCCGCGCGGCCACCTCGGCGACGGAGGCCGGGCTGCGCGCGCGCTTTGCTTGGCCGGCGTGCGAAATTGATCCCTTGTGCATCGCCCTTCTCGCTCGCTCACTGGTCTGCTTGAGACAGCTGCGCGCGGGAGCGATAGAGGTGGCCAAACAAGCTTTTCGAACGCCGGTGCTCTGCTGCAGCAGGGCTGCTATCGATACACCATCTAACTTTGTGAGCCCGTCGATCGCTCCGGCGGCGGCCGGCCCGGCGGGCGACACGACGACGGGGCGCCAATCGACAGTTACACACTGGACAAGCAAAAGTCCTCGACGACCACGCGGCCTGCAAAAGTCACACACAAACTACCCACTTTATGAAAGTGCGCAACTAAAAAGCCCGGCCCACTCACACCAGAAAAGTGCGTGACAAAATAAATGAAAGAAAACCGAGTTGGGCAGAGGAGACATAAGCGGGCATAAGAGGGATCGGAGCGAGGAGAGAGAGGACGAGGTTTTGTTGTTATTGTCGTCGAACGACGTCGCCCTGCTCCTGATCCCTTATTTTCCGATTTTTACGACGTCGATCTGATTCCTGACAGACGCGCTCCTCCTCCAGCTCCAGTCTCCAGCAAGGGAGCGGCCCGCTCCGCCCGCTCCTCCGCCCAGTCCGAGCCGGGGGGACATGTCACACGGGTATAGGAGTGTCCCGATCCCGCTGCGCACGCCCGGTCCCCGGCCCCCGGGCCCCCGGTCAAAACAATAAAGTATGTCCCAACGGTATATGCACCACTGCTGGCCGGCCGGCCGGTGCTTGGCTCGATCCCCGCTACTTAGCCCAGGGCGAGCTCTCGAGTGGACACCTCGAGGGTCCCGAGCGGCCCACTACTCTACTACGGCCCCCGACTCGAGAGACGGCGGCCACCTCCCGATTATTGCTTTCGACTTTCCGTCAAATTTCATTACCCCCCCCCTCCCCTCCCGCCCGTCCCGTCACGCCCCGGTTGCCTCGCCCGCCTGCTGCTGACATTTCAGCGACACCAGCGTGTCCTGCAATAGCAGTGTGACCTTTTCACCCTACGAGGCGGCCGAGGCGGGGAGGGGAGGGTGGGCTAAAGTAAGTTAAGCAGTTAGCAACGATTGCAGGGCACACGACAGGCGCCCATTACAGAAGAGAACTGCTGTCCCGTCCTACTCGTGTGTTGTTAGTGTAAAGAACTCTACTGGCGTTGCTACAGAACTTTTCCATCGAGTCCCCGGAGTTTGAGTTGCGGCCGGTCTCCTGAAGACCATCGCCTCGCACCTGGACTGGTCCGCGGGGATTCCCTAGACCGACGGGTCCTGTACTATAAATAATATAAGCAAAATTTTCGCAATTTTTTTCCCTTGCATTTTCTGTGTATTTTTATGAGTTTCTTTTTCTTATTTTTATTTTCTTAGTGCAGGGACCCCTCGGCGGCCTGGACGGAGGCCCACTGCCCTGGAGAGAGTCTCGCTGGACTCCATAGCATAGCCGACTGTGCTGGGGCGGACAGGTGCTGTAGGGCCTCCGATAACGACGGCCAGAGCATGAATGGCTCCCGGGCTGGCTGCCCGCGGCTGGTCCCTACAGCTCCGGTGCAGCAGCAGCAGCAGCGCCGCGTCGCCTACAAGCTAGATAAGCTGCAGGTCGGCTGCAGGAGGCCCCGGGCGGAAAGGGACGTAAAAGGCAGCAGCGCAGCGGGGCCTCCTGATGTCGTTACGTGTTGTCCGGCACGCACTAATTACTCTCCAGATCTATAGCGTCGATATCTCGAGCGGCACGGGAAGGAGAGCGAGAGAGACGGTTAGAGAGATATCGATTTTCCAGCAGCACGATCGAAATGGGATTGGATCCGGATGACCGAACGCGACGCGACGCCTGCGTGGCGCGGCGCCGCGGGGCTGTGATAGCGGCCGGGCGACCTGGTCGCCCGTAAAACTACCTCAGGACCCCGCCCCACCCC
>NW_026269925.1:3454-4562 GCF_000697945.3 Frankliniella occidentalis | reverse complement strand
CCCACTTCCCCCTCCCCCGTCCCCGGCGACCGAACTCCCGTAGTATTGGCGCGCGGTTAGGGGAAATGGCCGGCGTGCCGTGCCGTGCCCGAAGGCCCGAAGCCCGAAGGGTTGGCCGTCGAAGACAACAAAGTCGTGATGAATGGGGACAAAGGGCGCCCCTAGGGTGGCAACCCCTATAGAGCCTCGCTCTCGGCCCGTCCGGGGCCCGCCCGCACCTGAAGGGGAGGCCTCCACGACCCTCCCTCCTCCTCCAGCTCGTCTCGTGTCATCTTTCAATTACAAGAAGTGCCTGGCGCTCCTGCTCCGCGTGCACGGCGCGGCGGCGCTTCCCCGCTGCACCTGCAGCCCGAGCAGCAGGCCGCCCCGTTGTCACGAACCCCCATCCCCATTCCCCTTTACGGCGCCTGGCCCGCACCGCTGCCGCTGCCCGATAGCGAATATTATTTCCCTGGATCAGGAGGAAACGACAACGGCGCCCAATCAAATAGGACGAGCTAAACGAAACTGGTCGAGTATTGGGCACTGCGTGTGTCCGATAGAGAGAGACAACGTCAGAGTGGTCCCGGCATCATCCTCCGTGGAAGGTGAAGGGATCGTCCAGATAGTGCGTCCTTTTTTTCATGGATGCAGTCGGCAAAGTACGGGAGCTCGGCGCCTGCGAGACTCGGGGTAGGCCACCCCGCAGTACACGCATGCACTGCAGGCAAGATGTTGCCTACCTATGAGGCGCTAAGTGAGCTTGCACCGGCTGAACTTGGAGGAGTTTCGTAAACGGGAACGGCGGACGTTCTTTCTGGATGATCCCCAAGAAAATGACCTCCCCCCAGGTGTGCTCCTGGCCCACCGAATCGCGTGTGAACGTCCTCGTCCAGCGTCCTGCGGCGCGGGGCATGGATGTACCAGTGCGGTGAAGTGCGGTGGTGACCGGTTCGATTCGAGTCCCGGGCATCAGCCGCGGCGACGCTAGTCAACACGCTCCATCACCTTAACATACCGCTCCACCTCACCCGGCGGCCGGCGGCACAGACAGACGCGGTCCAGAGCAGCTCGGCGCTCGGCCCCCCGAGGCTCATCGCACACACACGCACACACACGTATAGCCCCC
>NW_026269925.1:0-1027 GCF_000697945.3 Frankliniella occidentalis | reverse complement strand
CGGGCCGGCGAACACGGCGTGCGTGGGCCCTCCGAGGGGGGAAAAGGGGGAAGTCAAATCCCCACAGCAGAAAATGATATTCACCCGCCCCCCTACGGACTTTAAAAGGCTGATAATGATAAAGCGAGGGGGGTGAACGGTCGTGTGTTGGTCAAACGATCTTTTGTTGTTGAAAACGGAGAAGTAGTGGGCGTCAGACAGGGTGGGGGTGTTCTGAGAGCAGCGATGGTGAACGTGGTCACTGATAAGAGCGGAGACGAAGTGAACGAATCGGTGAACGCGCCATTTGATGGGGCCCGTCCCGTTCGTTCACCACGCACGTTCGTTTCCGTTCCTTGACAACGCCCCTGGCCCTTTGAGGCCAATCCAGGAGGGCTACGAATGAGACCGTTGGGGGGGCTTTCAGCAGTAGGTACCGGGGACTCGCCCAGCCACGTCCAGCCAGGCTTCAGCACAGCCGCCTGCAGGGTGAGGGGTAGGGCGCCCGCACCACCCGCGAAGCACTGGTGAACCAGGAGAGTCCTGGGTGGACCAAGTACTGCAGTGCACAGTGAGGTGATGAAAGGGGTAGGCCAGTAAATGACTTTTAACACGTTCCTTGCGGCTCAGTCTTGGTACCTTTGATGTAACATGGGGAGGGTGACCACAAAGTTGTTGAGTCGCAAGGAACTTGTTAAGGGGAACTACTCGACCGAACTCCAACACTGAGTTAAAGTTGTCTCCCATGATGCCACTCTCGTTTTGGTGTATTGTTGGGTCCGTCATGGCTCAGTCCCAAGTTGGTATTTCTCTTAATCCAAACAGCTGCTTCAGCAAATACAACTATTGCCACATCCAAGTATCTTCGGGACCAGAGGAGATGAAGAACTTAAAGTGGTGTTAAAGTCAGCAACTTGAACATCAACTTCAACTGACAAGTGAAAATTGATGGAATTCCCCCAATTCAAAACCAAAATCCAGGTAGGAAAGAAAAAGTCAATATTAAAAAGAAAGGACTGATTTAAATAAACAATGTTTATAAAAATAA
>NW_026269924.1:2695-4047 GCF_000697945.3 Frankliniella occidentalis | reverse complement strand
ATTCGTAATTAGTAGTCTTTCAGAGCATATTGGTTTATCTTCGGATTAGCTTGAACACCCAAGAACACATATATGTAGTGTTCGTAGGCATAGGGAGAGGTCGGAGTGTCGGAGGCATAGACTGATAAACCAACTGTACAACTGCTCAACACATGTAAGTGTGCAACTGCAAGTCGGGTACTTGCAATTGCACAACTCTGCAACTCTGTAGTTGTGGACTTGCAAGTGTTCAATTCGGTAAGGGTGCTCTTGTAAGTGTCCAACTTCTTCTTTTTGGACACTTCCTTAGATTGAACGCTCACTGTAGTGCTTAAAAGAGGAGTTGCACACTTACAAGTGCATAGGCTACCTGCCGAGTTGAACACTTGCTAGTGTACTTCTACGGAGTTATACTTGCAAGTATTTAACTTGCAGTTGCACACTTGCAAGTGTTTAACTTGCAGTTGCACACTGCTTGCAAGTATTTAACTTGCAGTTCCACACTTGCAAGTATTTAACTTGCAGTTGCGCACTTGCAAGTATTTAACTTGAAGTTGCACACTTGCAAGTATTTAACTTACAGTTGTACATATACAAGTGTTAAGAAGTTTCACACTTAATTTATCAGTGTGGGGCCTATTTTCTTGGTTTTGATGCATTGCTGTTTTTGATGTCTTGCGTGCATGCTCAAATGTGTGCAGGCCAATGTGGCTTTTTTAGGTTTATCAGATCTCATTTCTAATCTGGACTGCATCTAGTCAGCATAATTTATCATTTAGCACTTAGTAGCAGGACAATAGCAATAGCGTCCTAATAGTACTAGATTTCCAGTCCGCATCTGCAGTACAGACTTTCAAAAGCCTGCGGCCCACGATGTCTGTCCCAAAATGTCTGAAACACCTCGTACCTCACCACACACAGAAAAATGTTGCCTCAACTAGAATGTTGTAACAATAAACACACAAAAATCGCTTTTATGCATGTGATCTGCGTGGCACGTGGTCTGCCAAAGACCGGACCCACCGCAACATCCAAGCGCCCCCTGTGACCCTGTCCCAGAGGGATGAAGAGCGAGGCGGGGGTAGGGGGGCTGTCTTCAGGACGGTCTAAAAACCACTGCAAGAAACAACTTTTACTGCTAAAATAACTCCCCGTCCGATGCTTTTACAATACGCACACCCTCTACTTGCTCTGCCCGCCAAAAGGGAGCTTTAAGCCAGCGGTAGCGGGAACTTTCAAAACTTGACCGAAAGAAGCCATAGTGAAATTTGAAAAAGCCCTTCAAGGGCTATTATTTTATTTGCTTTACCTTTTTATTGATTTTACACTGTTTAAACAAGTGTTTAATTTTGCACGTCAATTGGCGCTTAATT
>NW_026269924.1:406-740 GCF_000697945.3 Frankliniella occidentalis | reverse complement strand
AATTCCAACGTCAGATGAAATTTAATGTGACTGTTTACAAACAAAAATATGTGACAGTTTTTGCTGGTAAAGGAATGTGACGTCACATGAAATGAATAACAGCGTACCTGTCCCAATAACGGTTCCCTATCAAAACCGGTACTTGTATGTCGGTACATCATTCGTATCTGTTTCGTGATGTTTCGTAGAACAACATCGAGCTTCGGTCAGAGACCTAGGAGGGGCGAGCGTACACGTTACGAGTTTCGTGGAACACCGGCGCCTTTGCAGGGTAAAATAAGGAACAAGGTCCCCCTTCGGGTGAGCCCCTTGGTGACGTGCAGGGGACCTTACA
>NW_026269924.1:0-356 GCF_000697945.3 Frankliniella occidentalis | reverse complement strand
TCTATAAATAATATTTATGAATATGAATTCAAGCCGCAGAGCTCCGATAGTCGAAGTTTGCAGGGGATTTATTAGAGCATATTTTGGTGGTATTCTTCAGGAAATAGCCCGAGGTAGAGATTTTGGTTAAGCGCTGAGATGATCAGTATTTCTGGTCGCGCCGAGGTCACGTACAAAAGCAGGACGACTACACTACTAACAGCAGTTAGAACTCGTGCCTAAACTTTTATTGTTGAAAAAGTCGCTTTCCTCCTCAATTAACTTGAAATTGTTCGAATTGGCTGGCTGGAAGCTAAGTGAGATTGCCGCGGGGTTCTGTGATAGATGTCACACTAAATATGCTCAATAATTAAAAT
>NW_026269923.1:9048-10020 GCF_000697945.3 Frankliniella occidentalis | reverse complement strand
GGTCCCCCCCGATCGCGATGCGCGCCCGCCTGCTGCACTTCTTCCGGACGAGACGGAGTGGCGCGGCGCGGAGCCGCGGCGATACCATCCCCAATAAGTAAAGGCTGACTTGCATGACACGCACACCACCGGACGCTCTGTGCGGTGGACCTAGCCGGGCGGGCTGGCAGCGGCGGCGACCCTGAAGCAAGCCGAGTGAGTGTGCACGCCTCGAAGCGGGGTTCTCATACGGCACACACTGAGGTATACAAGTGTGTAAATGCATGGCGCACACTTGTAGGTGTGTAAAATCCTATTCGTACGTTAGGCTACACAAGCGTGCCAAATCTAAAGATATTACAAAAAAAAATTAATGTCGAGTGATCTTTCTACAACAGAGCACGGTAAATTGTAACCATCCTTCGTGAAACTTGCATCCAAGTGTGGTATTAACCAAAAGCGTCAGAGAGGAAATATACTTGCATGGCATTCAAATCGCAAAGATTTCGCTGCGGGGAGAAAAAAAGGTTTGCCTGTTTCCATTTAGTGTGTAATTGGCCCGCTGGGCCTGGCTTTGGCCGGGCAGGGCAGGTGCCGCGGTGCGGTTCCCCCGGCCGGCATGCGGCACGATTTGGTTAGCATGGCGGGGCGCCGCTATACGGCGGGGGCTGTACGGCAGTCCTGCGGCCCGGCCCGGCCCCGGCGCGCTGCCCAGCGCCCCGGCGATGTCGCCGCCAGATAACAATGGACCCCCCCTCCCCCCCGCCTCCTTCCCATTGCAGGACGGGGTATACTCGGCCGGCGGTACCCATCATCGCCTGTGAATGGCTCATGTGTGTGTGAGTGCTTTTGAGCGGGTAGCCCTACCCCCTTTTGCCCCCCCCCCCTTCCCCGGTACGAATGAATGTGAAATGAATGGTATGGTGTTCGGGGACGTTGGGGACGCATATTAAACTGATGTATCCTAATTTGTCGTTTTTTTTTGTTGTTTCA
>NW_026269923.1:5087-5438 GCF_000697945.3 Frankliniella occidentalis | reverse complement strand
TACAGAGAATTGTACGGGGAGTTGCACAGGGATGATTGTGTTTCCGAGACTCATTTTTATCTGTTGACGTCAGTGTTTGACGGGCCGGTTGGGCTATGCTGTGTAGTGCCGCAACAAGACAAGTGTTCTGTGCACCATTAAAAGTAGTGGGGCGAGTCGCCTGCCTTCTGCTTAGATCCGTAGGCCGGCAGTTCTACCACTTGGTCGAGCGAGCTGCCTACTTCGCGCCTGCTGTGTTCTGGGTAGGCCGGCAGTCGTACCGCTGTGTGGAGCGGGCTGGCCTACCTCGCGCCTGCTGTGTCCTGGGTAGGCCGGCAGTTGTACCGCTGTGTGGAGCGGGCTGGCCTACCT
>NW_026269923.1:0-231 GCF_000697945.3 Frankliniella occidentalis | reverse complement strand
ACATCGATGATGAGATTGAACCCGTTGGTCCAGCTGACAGATTCCTTGGCAAAAAAAAAACAGTTCGTATAAACTGCAACCGCCAATAAGAGACTGCGACCTCTCAGAAGCCCTTCCGTCAATAGCGCGTCGCCAGTTTTCTTTTCCGAAGTATTGAAATGGTTTGCGGTTCATCTGGAATACCAGTTCGTGTTGAGAGAGAGAGAGGTGAAGGGGAGGGGGAGAGAAAGA
>NW_026269922.1:5913-7210 GCF_000697945.3 Frankliniella occidentalis | reverse complement strand
TCAGCCCCATGGACGCGCTGTTCGAGCGCCCCGACATCCTCAGCATGTGCCCCGCATCCTTGCCCACACCAGACAGGCCGGCGAGCCGCAGAGCGCTCCACGACGGCGTCGACTGCTCCCTGCTGGACTCGTTCGGCATGCTCCGCGCCAACATCAGCCCTGTGAATAGCGAGACCACCGCCTCCACGCCGACGAGCAGCTCGGGATGTGGCCACAGCTTCCAAGCGCCGGACGTGAGCCGCGACCAGGACGCCGAGCACGTCACCCTCCCCGCCGTGGAGGTGAGCATGTGGGACAGCGGGTCGCCGCTCTCGCCCGCCCGGGCCAACGCCAACCTGTCCTGGAGCGCGGACGTCTCGTCCTCCTCCGACGACGAGTCCGGCGAGGAGGAGGATCATCCGGTGGACTGGGAGGTCAGCTACCCCCCTCCACCGCCGTACCCTGACGAGGACGGCCAGGACGGCCAGGACGGCCAGGACGGCCAGCCGCCGGCGGTCCCCGCTGCGAGGCAGGGGATGCACGCGACGTTCGACGTGGCCGCCGGCTCGGTGCTCAGCCCTGGGACAGCAGCGGAGGCCGCGCCTCTGCTCACCCCCCGCCGCGGAAGGTCGCGCTGCAGCTCGGGCGCCCCCCCCCCCCCGCCACAACATCTCGCCGCACGCCAGTCGCCTGTCGGTGCGCAGGGAGGTGTCACCATGTACGGCATGCTGCTCGAGAGCGTGCAGCACTTTCTGCAGGTGAGTGCGGGTAACCGCCCGGGTAGCCACCGGGTCGACGGCGGGTCTTGTAGCGGGGGTAACGTGGGTACCCGTACCCGGTAAATTCAACGGCATATCGCTTAGAGATCATTCAGGAAGTACGCTCGTCCTTCGCCCTACGCGTAGTGCCAGGTAGATAGGCAATATCTTGCCTGCAGGGCATGTGTGTAGTGCGGGGTTGCCTGCCCTGAATGCTACAGGCGCCGAGCTTACGTAAATTGACGAATGAATCCGAGAAAAATGTTTGTACTTTCTGTACGATCCTTCATCTTTGTTTTATCTTTCTTAAACTAGTGTCTTAAAATGTTGGCTTGAATTGACAGAAGCTGCAAATCTAACTGCATAACAAGACGACAGTTTTCACTGCAAACTGTGTAATTCTACAGTTTAGAGTGTCAAATTAGCCCTCAGCAAAATTGGGTGCAAAGAGCGTTACTTGTGACGAGTTACCCTTTAGAGCAGGACTTAGAAAATTCAAAATACAGGATTGTTTTCTTTAAGTCGTGTATACAGAGTGGGTGATCCTCGCCGTGGTTTTT
>NW_026269922.1:0-873 GCF_000697945.3 Frankliniella occidentalis | reverse complement strand
ACCTCCATGATCCCCAGGTCTGTGGCGGACCGCCTGCTCGCCGGCCAGAGCGCGCTCGACACCTGCCAGGTGGGGGGAAGCGACTTCGATGCAGTAGTTGGGGGCTAGTGTACACACGCGGCACCGGCGGAAAAGTTGCATGTGATTGTGATGTGATGCCGGCCGTCCATACCCGGTGAAGAAGGATACTATAGTTCGACAGCGCCCGTGCGTAAACATTACTCAAATTACACACACAAAAATCTTATGCATTTTGCTGTGCATGAACATGCCATAAGATTATGCACAATCTAGATAGACAATTTGTGAATACAGTTATGTACAATTTGTACACAATTATGCCTAAAAATTATTCTGCATACTTATGTTTCAGTTGCGGTTCGGAGATGTGTCGTGGTCTCATATTCTGTCAGGGGCCGGCTGCGCCCACGCAGTGTATTCGACACATCACGAGTACCCTGACGACACGATGCGCGCCCTGGCTAGGGCAGCTGCGGAAGCTGTGGCGCTGGGGCTGCGTCCCTTGCCGACGGCAGAGTCAGGAGCCGGTAAGGACCAGGTTCAAAAACCAAAATTGAAAAAAAATTAATAGTAAAAACATGAAAACATGAAATGTGTGTGTTTAAGGAGAACCAGCAGCACCTGGATTGCGAACAGCGGCTGGAGACCCAACAACACCAAATGGAGGACCTAAACCAGCAGCAGCTGGAGGAGCTGGAGAGAAATCAGGATCAACGAGAGGACCATCAACAGCAGCAGCTGCTGGAGGACCATCAACAACAGCAGCTGTTGGGGGACCAAGATCAGCTGCTGGAGGACCAAGATCAGCAGTTGGAGGAGCGCAGGGAGGTGTCACCATGTACGGCATGCTGC
>NW_026269921.1:7944-8261 GCF_000697945.3 Frankliniella occidentalis | reverse complement strand
AGGCGAGATCGGAGGACTCTTCCTCAAACATGGGAGTTCCTCAAAGTTTACCCCTTTTCCTTAAAAAATGAGACATTGTTTTTACCGTGAGCGCGCGCAGGAAGAATTGAACTCTTTCTGCTTGGAATATGGACGTCAGAGGGGTTCAATTCTCCCTGCGCTGATAAGTGCACAATGATTTCTTTGGAGTCAAGTTCCGCTTGGCCTTCCGCTCGACATGACGCCCGCGCGGTAGGCTGGCCCGCCGCACACGCGTGCGCGCGGCGCGGCGAGGTTGCCTGCCCTGCAGGCGAGCCATTAAACGGGCGGCGGGCTGG
>NW_026269921.1:2963-3256 GCF_000697945.3 Frankliniella occidentalis | reverse complement strand
TACATGGCACTTGTATGGCTCCGGTTTCACGGGCTTCTCCAGGTGTACCCTCTTGTCCAGCACTCCTTATCCAGGACTCCTTATCCAGCACTCCTTATCCAGCACCCCTTCTCCAGCACCCCTTCTCCAGCACTCCTTCTCCAGCACTCCTTCTCCAGCACTCCTTCTCCAGTACTCCTTCTCCAGCACTCCTTCTCCAGCACCCTTTCTTCAGCACACCGTCTTCTCCATCATCCTCTCTACCATCCTCCCTTTCTCTGTCGCACTCTCCCTCTCCGGCACCTCTTCTCCAG
>NW_026269921.1:0-425 GCF_000697945.3 Frankliniella occidentalis | reverse complement strand
CGACACCCCGCGCACGGCTCTCGGAAACACGCGTTTTATTCGGGTAACCAGGTAATAACCGGAAGAACAGGTGGTGAGAAGTTACTGCGCCTGGGGGGCAGGCAATGCACCGCTAGAGTGTCGCTCTACTACTTAGTGATCGTCCATGAAGTACGTCCATCATTCGCCGTTACAAACCCGCCAAGTTCAGCCTCTTGATGGCTGTCATAACGCCTAATAGGTAGGCAACATCTTGTCTACAGTGCATGCGTGTGCTGCGGGGTGGCCTACCCTGACCCTCGCAGGCGCCGAGCTCCCGTAGTTGGCCGAACGAATCTGAGAAAAACGGACCTACTTACTGGACGGTCCCTTACGTGCGCGGTTTTATTCACCCGGTTCCTCCGGCTCCTCCTGGTTTGAGCTTGTTACACCACTAGCCAGGGAAT
>NW_026269920.1:7053-10738 GCF_000697945.3 Frankliniella occidentalis | reverse complement strand
GAATGTTTGACTTGACTGCGGATGAGCTAGCTAGATAATCGATAAGATGGTATAATTTTTAAACTGTTAGTGAAACAAAACTCTTTTGTTTGTAGGAGCTCGGTGCCCCGCTGTCCGGGTGAGATCGACGTGTGCTGCAGAGTGCCCTCTGGTGACACCACGCCCAGCCCAAGCCCGAGCCCGCAGCCGGATTACCCCGACCCGCAGCCGCAACCCTCGCCAGACTACCCCGAGCCGCAGCCACAACCGCAGCCCCAGCCGCAGCCACAGCCGCAGCCGCAGCCCGTGCCGGACGAGCGTCACCAGAGCAACGTGTTGGTGCCCCAGGCCGGGTGCGGCGTCAAGCGCCTGCAGGCCACGTCGCTGAGGATCCTCACCCCAGAGGGCGCTCGTGAGTGTGCACCAGAGTCCTGAGACTTAGTCCTGACGCAGTCCTGACGTTCTACCCCGCACATCCCACAGCGGACGACACGGCCACGTTCTTCGCCGAGTTCCCCTGGATGCTGGCGGTGCTCTTGGAGGAGCGCATCGCGGACGGGCGGCCGCTGAACCGCTTCAAGTGCGGCGCGTCCCTCATCACCCCCTCCGTGGCGCTCACCGCCGCGCACTGCATCATCGGGTGAGCATCTGAGTCGAGCTGGCGCAGCGCGCCGAGCGTAGCAGCAAGCGCAGGCTGAGCCCTTCCTACCCCTTGTGGTGCAGGCAGGAGCCGTCGGCCCTCAAGGTGCGCGCCGGCGAGTGGGACACGCAGAACCGGTCCGAGCCGCTGCCTCACCAGGACCGCGGCGTGACGCGCGTCGTGCTGCACCCCAACTACCGAGCCGGCCCGCTCTACAACGACGTGGCCCTCATCTTCCTGGACACGCCCTTCGAGCTGGCCGACAACGTGGACACCGTCTGCCTGCCCGACCAGGGCCAGACGTTCTACGGCAACCGCTGCTACGCCACTGGCTGGGGGCGCGACTCGTTCGGTGAGTGTACTCGCCACCGCCTGCCCCCTGACACTCTCTTTTGCACCCCATTGCCCCCACCTCGCTTACCTACCAGCACCCCTACCAAATCTTCCTCGCCCTAACACAATGACCATCTCTCCAGGCTCGACCGGCGCCTACCAGAAGATCCTGCGAAAGGTGGACCTGCCCATGGTGCCCAACAACGAGTGCGAGTCCAGACTGCGGCAGACTCGGCTCGGGCCATTCTTCAGACTCCACAACAGCTTCGTGTGCGCCGGCGGTGAGGAGGGCCGCGACACTTGTCAGGTAGGTGCAGCTGCGCATGTTGCAGGTGGCCATCGACGCCAGCGTCTTGCTTTGTTGTAACCGGTGTGTCCGCAGGGCGACGGCGGCGGCCCACTGGTCTGCCCCATGCCCGGGGACCCCGGCCGCTACGCCCAGGTGGGCGTCGTCGCGTGGGGCATCGGCTGCGGGGAGAACGCCAACCCCGCCGTGTACGCCAGCGTCGCCAACGCCATGGGATGGATCAACAGCCAGCTCGGCTAGGTGACTTGAACGCACCTCGCAACGTCATTTCAATTCATGCGTCCAGTGTAGCACCTCTACTAAAGACGATTAGTGCTCTGATTTAGTCGCTAGTGGGCTGGTGTATACTAAGCGATTAAGCGTGCTCCCCCCGTCCTGTGGTTCCCGGGCGAGGGGTGCAGAGCAGACCGGGCACGTTACTTGACGTGAGAAATGTTGCCGAATCACCCCGATTCACCCCAAGTTTCAGAAACGTTTTTCGTATAATGGTCTGCGCCTTTTCGACATTCATCGTCCCTCTCTTCGACGCCTACCATTTTTATTCATCGACACGATCTTGCTTTGTACTCAACTGTCAACCCAATAATAAAATGCGTAAAAATAGCCTTCTGTGTGTACTGTTTAACTCGATGGCGGAGACGACTCTCACGCGACGCTCGGCGCGGCGGCGAGTGCGCCTGGTGAGTCGGCAGTCCAGCGGACGCCTTCAACAGGTGGGCTGCCTCCCTCGAGTCAACCAGGCGTGGGGTACCACACAGCAACCCACCGCCGCCCACCGCACACCGGAGGTGGGGAGGCGGCCTACCTGCGCGGGGCCGAACTTGACACGATTCGTTGCTGTTCGTTACTTCAGTCTAGGAGGAAGACTGGGACAAATGAAGATTTTAAAAAAAAACATGAAAGTTTAATATGCTTTAGAATAATACTTCTTCTGTATATCGGTAAGATTGCGAATTTTTCCTCACGCGACCTAATTTTTCGAAAACAACAACGTGCGCAATTCAGCTTTTTTTTTCGAACTGTAGCGCTGGGACTGCACACTAAAGTTTGCTAGCCATTAGGGTCGGTGGATAATCCAAATCCACTGGGTCGCTGCCGGTCACTGCGCTCGGCTGCGCTCGGCTGCGCTGGCCGATAAAGTCCGAGGCTGCGAGCTCATGGGCTGACATGAGGCCAACCGAGCGTCCCATGGAGTTACGGCCGTCTGGTCGCACGGGACGTCAGACCCGTTTCTCGGAATCACCGATAAGGAAAAAGACACCAAAACGAAAACCACGAAGAAACGCAAATGAGATGCACGAGCTTGACCTAAAGGCGCCGCCGGCGTGGGCGCCACGGCCGCAAGCCCAAAGCGTGAGCGCACACTTACTTGCAAGTGTCCAAGTTCTCACTTATTCCAACACACAAATCACGCCAAGTCACAGTCACGCTCTGCTGAGTAGCCGGGCTGTCGTGATAACGATGAGGCCTAAAATACATTCACGTTAGTCGTTTGGGTTTCAAAAGAGCGCTCTTCCCCTCAACAACAACCTTAGACAGAAATTCAAATTCGGTGTTGGGTTTACGTCGATTGGACGTCGATGGGTTGAGGGATGCCCTCCCTGTACCATGTACGCCACGACACAACGGTATGCTAGGTTGTCCACCTTGCCCACTCGCCTCGCTCTACCCATGAGGCGCCATGGCCCCTAGGGTATGCAAACCCGGACCACTGTTGTGTCGTAGCCCTACACACGGTACTTGGCTGGGGCGGCTGGGGGTGGGTGGGGGAGAGAGAAGAGAGTGGCACGAACACGACAGTGCACGGACAGAGCCAGGGCGAAACGAAGGGGAGAGCTTGGCGCCCCAGCTGATGAATCGCTTTGGGAAATCCCGACAACGAGAAGGGAAATTTGGGCAACGCACCAAGACGGGGTGGGGGCGGGGGCGGCGGGGCGAGCCGAGCCGTGGGGCAGGATCCGCGAACCAGTATCTGTGTGATGGTGATGTCCAATCCACGGCCCGAGCCAGTGCCAAGGTTAACGGTAACGGAAACCCGCAGGGAGCCACCCGCTTGCCCATGCCCGTATTCTTGGGCCTTCCCCGCCTGATCAACTCCAAAACCCGAAGCCCCAACTGCGAAGTTGAAGCGGCTGGTGCGGAGCGGACGAGCTCTGTTGTTGACATTCTTCCCCTAGAGTGCACATGTATACACGGGGGATAGGAAAACCCGACTGGTGCTATTGATTCCTCATTGGTGTCCTGTTCGTCATTCGGGCACGGCGATGCACACCTTGCTGGTGCACACCCGTGCGTGCGTCACGTGATGGTCAGAGTCCCGTGACGTCACGGCGTCGGGACGGCCTCTCTCCCTCTCTCCCTGTGCTCCCGGGCCGGCTGTAGGCTGGTAGTTCCCTCGGGCGGCAGCGACGCCCGCCCCCCGGCCC
>NW_026269920.1:3187-7003 GCF_000697945.3 Frankliniella occidentalis | reverse complement strand
CCGCCGCGGAGAGGCCCGATCCCCCTGCCGGTCTGCCTGGACAGACAAGCCTGTTGCTGGAGCCGGGCTGGAATCAACGGCCAGTCCGTGTTGGAGTCTCCGCGAATCCAGACACGCGTCGCTGGGCCATCCGGAGTTTCGCCGGAGCCAGCCGGAGTCAGCCGGCAAGAGTCACCCCGACTGAAGTCAGCGAGCCATTGGCGGCAAAAGCAGGTACGACAACACACCACCACCACCACGGCGCTGGGATACCAACGTGCTACCCAAGGGGGTTGCACGCTGAGTTACCCGTGGGTTACCCGTGGATTTGTCCGCCGCTTGACCCCCCCCCCTTCCCCCTCTTCCTGCCGTGTCCACCATTTACTCTTGTGAGGGTACATACTGTACCCAAACGAACAAACAGAATCGACGCCCATAGGGCATATCACGCAGGATATACACACGGGGACATAGGAAATAAAGGTGCCACATTGAATTCGCTGCGCACAGAACGCACACATCTTTCGAGTCTTAGAGTTGCCTGGCTGCCTGGCCCAGCTCATGCATTCCCCTATTCGGCCCTTTCGTCAGCCCGACCGTGAGGCGTGTCATCAGCTCACCGCACGGGCGCACAGGCGTGACACAGGCGTGAAGTCGTTCGGGCCTCAACGAAAGATGACTGCGCGTTCCGTGTGCAAGTTGGGCTACTGCTCATGTTCATCCCTACAATATTAAAACCAGACAAAGACACACCCAGAAAAACGTATCATTGATTGCACGAAAATTCCGGTGAATGGAGACAAAGGGAATTTTGACTATGAATTAACGCAAGTTGAATTTAAAATTTAAAATAAGTAATTTTGACATAAGTCAAAGAAAATTTTGCTTTGATTAATATCAAATTCCGTTAATTCATAGTCAAATTTCTCTTCGTCCCCATTCAACGGAATTTCCGTGAAATCAAAGGTACGTTTTCTGGGCGCAGATGCTCCGCAAGCTTAGTTTGTAAGGATTTAACTGTGAAGTAGTACATAGGCGTGTGCGTGCGGGATGCCTCTGCGCTCGGCGCCGTGGTGGCGGTAGGCAAACCCGCACGCACGCCTGTGTGCAGGCTGGCATGTCCATTCGCTTCGAGGGGAGGGGGCTGGCGCCAAGGCGGGCGTCGTGTCGGTGCTTTTAAATGCCAATCGAATCACGTGCTGTGCATTGCTCTCCGCAGGACCATGCGTGTCGTCGTGCTCCTGGTGGTGCTGGCTGCGGTCGCGCAGGGCACGCTCGCGGCGGGCACGAAGCCTGCCGCCAAGCCTGCTGCTAAGCCGGCTGCTAGGCCCAGCGCGCTAGGCGTGCGCCAGCAGGAAGACGAGTACGTAGACCCCGACACCATCAAAGAAATCTTCACCAGCACTCCTGGTTACGGCGGCGACAGCCAGAGTCAAAGCCAGAGTCAGGCCCAGGCCCAGAGCCAGAGTCTGGATCAGTTTGGAGGCGATGGCGCTCTTAGCCAAAGCCAAAGCCAGAGTCAGAGTCAGAGCCAAAGCCAGTTTGGCGATGATCTGAGTCAGAGTCAAAGCCAGAGTCAGAGTCAGAGCCAGAGCCAGAGTTTGGGCGGACTGAGCCAGAGCCAGAGCCAAAGTCAAAGTCAGAGTCAAAGCCAGGGCCAGAGTTACGGCCCGGACAACGAACCGAGCCAGGAGTTCATCTGCAGCGTGTTCGGCGGCGCCACCTGCCCCTCGGACCAGCCAGCAGGACCGGATTCGGTAAATAGCAGAACACGATTCCGTTTTTCTCGGTCACTGGCAGGACAGCAATAAAAGCACCGTGCATGTTGCCAATGTTGCAGTGCCTCTGCGAGAACGGCGATGACTGCAAATGCGTGCCTTACTATCAGTGCGACCAGAAGGACGGCGGCTTCAACGAGTTTGGCGAAGGCGTCATCGACATTAGGTGAGCGAGCCGTAATTTACGAGACGCACGACGCGGTGCGGGGCAACCTGCTCACTGAACCCTGTTTACAGGCAAGACCACAAGAACAACACCTGCCACTACCTGCAGAAGTGCTGCAAGACGTCCGGCATCGCCAACCTCCCGCCCGTGCCGCCGCCCACGCCCACCGACCCCAGCCCCCTGCCGCCGTACCAGGGCCCCGGCGGCCCCGGGCCCGAGGACCACCCCACCTACGCGCCGGTCGACCCCAGCTACCCCGGGCCTCAGGACGGCGGCCACACCCCGGGCTCGCCCCCCTTCGACCCCATGCACACCCCGGCGCCGCCCGTCATCAGGCCCAGCGCGGGCAAGTGCGGCCAGCGCAACCCCGAGGGCATCGGCGTGCGCATCACGGGCGACGAGGACGGCGAGGCGCAGTTCGGCGAGTTCCCCTGGATGGTGGCCATCCTCAAGGTGGAGAAGAGCGACGACGACAAGACGCGCAACCTGTACCAGTGCGGCGGCGCGCTCATCGCCCCCGAGGTGGTGCTCACGGCCGCGCACTGCGTCAAGAAGTGAGTAGAGTGGCGCCGAGCCGCCGTGAGCAAGCCGTAAGCAAGCTGGAGGCCTCTCTGAAGGCGTGCTTTTCCTGTTGCAGCAAGAATAACCCGTCGCAGCTCAAGATCCGTGCGGGCGAATGGGACACGCAGACCTCCAAGGAGATGTACCACCACCAGGATCGCACCGTCCGGGCCGTGTCCATCCACCCCGAGTACTACGCCGGCGCGGTGCACAACGACGTGGCGCTCCTCTTCCTGGAGACCCCTGTGCACATCGGCTACCACATCGGCACCATCTGTATGCCGGAGCAGAACCAGATCTTCGACTACGAAAAGTGCTTCGTCAGTGGTTGGGGCAAGGACAAATTCGGTAAGGGTCATGTTCGATACCATGCTTGGTCACCAGTTTATGGTTTTTTGAGCATATTTGAAGCGAACGAACCGTTATTAACTGTGTCTCCATGCCAACCCACAGGCCAGCAGGGGCGGTACCAGGTGATTCTGAAGAAGCTGGAGCTGCCCGTCGTGCCGCACAACCAGTGCCAGGAACAGCTGCGCAAGACCCGGCTCGGGGCGTACTTCACCCTGCACGACAGCTTCATCTGTGCCGGCGGCGAGGAGGGGAAGGACACATGCAAGGTACTTGGCAATTATGTAGAACGCAAAAGATTACTATTCGAAATACTTGTTCCTCTTGGCGTAACAGCAAGCCGCCCGACACCACCTTGGGACTGATAATTCTTATTCTTATAATTCACAGGGCGACGGTGGAAGCCCCCTGGTGTGCCCCATCCACGGCCAGCAAGGGCGCTACCAGCTGGCCGGAACGGTGGCCTGGGGCATCGACTGCGGGCTGGCAGGCGTCCCAGGCGTGTACGGCAACGTGGCGCTCTTCAGGAACTGGGTGGACAAGGAGATGGCGAACCACTTTGTCTCCACTGCCTCCTACGAGACCATTCCGACCATGCCGATGGAGATCTAATCTAACTCACACACAATGTTCTATTCATAAGAGAGAACCAATCAAACAGCTAATCCCTGCGAAAAGAAATTTCGTTGGGGCGAAAATTTGTCGTGTCTAAGAGCAAAAATGATGACAGTTACACACATCAAACGCGGTGCGAACTTACAAAGCCCACAATCCTTGTTCAATGTCCAGGAAGAGAGGGAGTGTTGGAGAGCTAGTTAACAGATTAACGAGGACTCGAAACGGTCCGTAGTGATGCCAACGCTGTGATCGGTGCCACACGAGGAAACTTAGACTTGTTCTTATGTTTTATGATAGCAACTATAAGTTTATCTACTGTCTTAGAATTGAATTTTTGCTACGTTATGTATAATAATTTATATCTTT
>NW_026269920.1:0-1905 GCF_000697945.3 Frankliniella occidentalis | reverse complement strand
CCCTCCCCCACCCCGCCGCTTATGCCCCTCTTTCCACTCCGTACCAGCAACTTTTACTCACTCTCCAACCCCTTTCATCCTCCGAGGTCCCTCTGGACGAGGCACTTGCACTCACCCTCGTGTTCTGCCCTTCCAGAGCGTCCTGCCCGGCCTGGCCATGCTCTTCCAGGCCGCCCTGCCGGTCCTCCTGGCCGCCCTGGCCGCCGCCGTGCCAGCCAAGTTGCCGCCGGCCGCGGCGCCGGCCCCGCCCCCGGCCCAGGCCGCGTCCTCGGACGGCAAGCTTCCCGCCGACATCCTCTGCAGCGTGTACGGCGGCTCTTACTGCAAGGGCGTCCCTCAGCAAGCGCAGCCGACCCGCAGCAAGCGCCAGGAGCCCGTGGATCCGGACCAGTGCGCAATCTTTGGCGGCCCCAGCTGCCAGGGGCAGGCGGCGGAGGGCGGCTCGGAGCCCGCCCGCAATCCGCGGCAGGACCAGGACGCCGGCACCGTCCCCGCGGACCTCGACCCGAACCAGATCTGCAGCATCTTCGGCGGACCCACCTGCCCGCCCTCCGACCAGAACAAGGTCTACGACCCGGTAAGTCATCCTACTCCTCACGTGTCACGTTTAGTAGAGTTGTTTCGGATAGGATATGATATGCGTATCCCTGTGCTTTAGTCTTTGACCGATAACGTAATCCTGATCTGAAATAGAATGCTGTGATAAAAGCACCCCACCGTCTGAAATTGGCGTAATTTTTGTACTGTCCCTCACTCACCCTCTGCCTCTTTATTGTTGACCGCGTAGTGCTTGTGCCCCAGCGGCCAAGGCGAAGGCTGCGAGTGCGTCCCGTACTACCAGTGCGACAACGACACGGGCTCGTTCAACACGGACGGCAAAGGCGTCATCGACATCCGCCAGAAGCAGGACCGGGAAGAGTTCGACGCGAGCGCCCCCAACTCGACGTGCTCGCACTACCTGCAGCAGTGCTGCAGAATTCGGTCGGGCAGCGGTCCCTCGTCGGAGGCCCCCTGGCCCACCCCTGACCCCTACCCTACACCGGACACCTACCCTACACCGGACCCCATCCCTTCGCCTAAACCCGTTCCCGGCCCTCACCCCGTCACCCAGCCCAAGTGCGGCGTTCGCCACGGGGGCGGCATCGGCAAGAGGATATCCGGGGCCATGCACGACGAGGCGGACTTCGGAGAGATCCCCTGGATGGTGGCCATCCTGAAGAAGAGGCAGGCGGAGCACGACTACATGTGCGGAGGTGGGCTGATCGCGCCCAACGTCGTGCTGACGGCCGCGCACTGCGTCGACGGGTGAGTACCGGCCAACCGGCCACCGCTTCCTCCTCGCCCTCACCGCCGGCGGGCTGGCACCACCGAGGTCATGACACCTTCTTTCCCCTCGACAGGAAGTCGGCGAGCAGCATGAAGATCCGCGCCGGCGAGTGGGACTCGCGAACCGAGCTGGAGGCCTACCGCCACCAGGACAGGGACGTGGACGCCATCGTGCAGCACCCCGACTACGTGCCGCAGTCGCTGCACAACGACGTGGCCCTTCTCATCCTCCGCGAGCCCGTCAAGGTCGGCTTCCACATCGGCACCATCTGCCTGCCCGACCAGGACCAGAACTTCGACTACAAGAGCTGTCTCGTCAGCGGCTGGGGGAAGAACGTCTTCGGCAAGGAGGGCGTCTACCAGAACATCCTGCGCCGCATCGACGACCTGCCCGTGGTGCCGCACGCCCAGTGCCAGGAGAAGCTGCGCAGGACCCGGGTGGGCCCGTACTTCAAGCTCAACAAGAGCTTCATGTGTGCCGGCGGCGTCAAAGGGAAGGACGCGTGCACGGTAAGGATACGGGGCGGGGTAGAGAGGGGCACCCCCGGGCGGGGAGCGGTGCGGGGAGCGGTGCGGGGC
>NW_026269919.1:8941-10078 GCF_000697945.3 Frankliniella occidentalis | reverse complement strand
CTCGCACTCACGCTCCGATTGGGCCTCGGCCGCTCTACTTGTCTCCCTCGCACTCACGCACTGATTGGGCCCCGGGCGCGCGCGCTCAGGTGTGGCGGCGCGTTGCGTCACGGCGTGTGCAATGGGCCGGCCGCGCCACTCGGGCCGCGCGGTCCGAAACGAATCGACACTGGTGGAAAGTGGGCAATAATAGGAAGTGGGACGGAGAGGCGGAGCAGCAGCAGCAGCAGCAGAGGCGTTTGGGTTCGTTTGCGAAACGTTATTATTGAAATGAGTCCAGTCAGAGAGTGTGGATGTCCGTGTGGAAAAGTCTTGTGTTGGCCAATGGGGGCCAAAGGCCCCGCCGAGGCCCCGCCCCGCTCGCACTGCTACGGCCTCCCTGATGGCGGCGCCAGCACACGTCCGAGGCGTCCCTTCTGCAGCAGCCGGAGCGGGAGGTTCTTTGTCGGAGGGCCCCGGGGGTCAGTCGGTCAGGGCAATGTTGCCCCTGCCGTGCCCTGCCCTGCTGGCGGCCCCTCTTCCTACTCCCTCGCAGCGCGCACGGATCAGATGCGACGTCATTACCCGGGTAGGGTCTGTGTGTGTGGAGGGGGAGGTAGGAGGAGGGGCTCCGAGCCTCGTCCGGGCTGGGCGCGCACCCTTACAAGGCAGCACCCCCAGTCCCGCGGCCTCGGCCCGTTCGAAACGCGAGCTAGCCATTATGTGCTACGGGGGCAGGCCTCCTTGTGGCGGCCTCGGGCGGCCAGGGGCCTTGGCATGGAAAGTCCAGCCCCCCCCGCTTTGCTTTCCACCCCCCATCCCGTCTCTCTCAACCCACCCCCTTCTCTCCTTCCAAGAATAACGGGTGACTTGACTCGGTGCTAGGGGCCCGGGGCCAGCCGGGCAAGCCCCTCTGTGCGCTGGACGCGATCGAAGCTTTGGAGCCCCCCGAAGCCTGGCCGACACGGAAGGCAGCGGTGCCGGGCGGGGCGGGGCGTGGCGGTGCTGGCCGCGGGGCTGAGCCGGCTGAGCTGAGCACATCTCCGGCCTGGCCGCGGTCGGGCCGCGCTCTGTCGCCACGCCAGCGCCAGCGCCAGCGCCCCACAGTCGTCATTACCCGCTCCAGCGTGTGTGGCCGCGGCGCCGCGGCTCTGAGGA
>NW_026269919.1:5544-6724 GCF_000697945.3 Frankliniella occidentalis | reverse complement strand
CGGCGCCGCGCACTCCCCCGGCACGACGCCTCTCTCTTATCGTCCGTGTGTGGTAATATCGTCCCGCGGGGGTGGGGATCCCCGAGAGAGAGAGAAGGAGAGAGAGAGAGAGAGAGAGAGAGAGAGAGAGAGCGAGCAAGCTAAAGCTAGCTAGCAAGGAAGCAAGCACTGCTGGACGGGGGCCCGCGGAAATGATCATCATCATGAAAGGTCAAGGTATCGATCGTCGCTCATTTCTCGAGAATGCTTGAACATTTGCGACGCGCCGCTGATGATACTCGAACAAACACGGCCGGGGCCCCTGACCTCCCCTCTGCCGTGACTGACGGCTCAACGGGCCGCACCTGTGTGTCGTCACGGCGGGGAGCACGGCCCTCGGCACGGCCCGGGCGGAGGCGCCACCAAAGGCGCCCAGCTGAGGTGGTCATGACCCTCACCCTCCTCTCATCTCTCCTATCCTCTATTTCCTCTCCCCCCTCTCTCTTTCTCCCTCCACTCTCTCATACTATACCCTCCCTCTCATGCGCAGGTCTCTTATATATACTCTCGCCTTCCTCTGACTCTCATCTCACCATCACATTCTCCCATCTCTCTCATCTCACTCTCTCATCTCCCTCCCCTCCTTCCCCTCTCTCTCCGCTCCGAGCGAACACGCCGCGGCGCTCGGCGTGTGGATGAGGCTGGATGGGCGGTCCCCCCAGTATTTGGAACGCACGCAGTGGGGCGTATGAGCGGCGGACGGGCCGCACTACCATCGCTGCTTGATCGCCCACTCGCCCGCCCCGCCCCGCCCCGCCCGCCGGCCGCCAATAAGTAGGCCCAGCTGTTGCATAATGCTCACGTGACGCGGCCCGGGTGAGGTGCCCAGTCGCCGCCGACCGAAGGGGGGAAAGAAAAAAGAAGCGGCACACGTAAACGCCGTGCCGCCTCTGGCTGCCGCCGCGTCCACGCGTCGTCGTGTTGTGTTTGTGTCCAGTTCCGTGTTTGTTATCATGCGCGACAAGCGTGTTCACGTACGGCGGTTTTATTTCCCGCCTCCCCCCTCTCCCTCTACCTCTCTCCCCCTCCTCCTCCCCCTCTCCCTCAGCCCTTCACAGCCACAAGGGGAGAGGGGGAGGAGCGAGGGGTTGACGACAGTCGCGTATCTAGTAATACTTTGTTATGCGACACATATTTTTTT
>NW_026269919.1:0-465 GCF_000697945.3 Frankliniella occidentalis | reverse complement strand
TTCTCTGTTTGCTGTTCGCTTTGCTAACGCATCCCCTCTGGTTGATTCCCCTCTTTTTGCCGCGGTGTAGCATATAGCAAGCTCGCGCCTGCCTGCCTGCTGTCGGCTTGGCGCCACCCAGAATCGTCATTTCCGGTGAGAAATTTTCTGCGCGGAATTCGCGGCTAGGGACTCGTTTGGGCCTCGTGCGCCCTCCCGGCACGTCCCCCTTCACCCCCTTTTCCCTCCTTTCCCCTTTCCCCTCTCCCTTTCCTCTCCCTTTCCCTCGCTCGCAGCCCTCCGCCTAATGCCGTCGAAATTGTGAATAAACATGGATGTTGTTGCTTCCCTCTGCGCTCCGCTGCCTCCACACATTTTGTGCTTTCGTTGGGGAGGTGTGTGAAAATCCGCGACGTGGCTCCGTGGCTGCTGCTGCTGGGGGACGCGCTGCTGCGGCGGGCGTGTGTGGGGCTGGGGCACCCCGCG
>NW_026269918.1:12699-13245 GCF_000697945.3 Frankliniella occidentalis | reverse complement strand
CCGTCTCTCCAAACTTGGTGCCAATCCAAAGAAGTGTTTCAACTGAGAAGTTGCACATGCACTTACTTGTGCACTGCAACTGAGTTGAACACTTGGAAAGTGCAGAACTGCGGATTAGAATACTTGCAAGTTTTCAACTTTCGGTGGCATACTTTGCTTTAGGTTTATCAGCAGTGTGCCCGAGGGTCGATGTGGATACCCAACCACCTATTAGTTTAAACCTTTTCCTCACACACGCGCGTATGTTGGTATAGTTCCACCAAAATGGCATGGGTATCTGTTCAAACATTTTAATTTTTTTGGTGAATAATGTTGCAGCAAGGTTAATTAACCAATTCTGACGTTTTCTCTAGCAGCAAGAGGAGAAATTGACGTGCAAAAGGACGGAAATGGACTACGGGGAGGTGGTTACGGGAGCGGAATTAGAAGAGAGTCGGATGGAAAGAGAGGCTGGAGGAGAACGGAGGGGAGGCATATAGATGACGGAGAGGGCGTGCGTAGAGGGGACATGTAAAGGGGAACAAAAGGAGAGAGGTCTCCCTTCAC
>NW_026269918.1:6372-7404 GCF_000697945.3 Frankliniella occidentalis | reverse complement strand
GGCGGGGCGGGCCGAGGCAGGAGCCCTGGCCGGGGAAAGGCGCAACGGTCGCTGATCCCCGACATCAATTATTTCCCCACCGCTACATTCACTTGAGCGCCCGGCCCACAGCGTGAGGCCCCGCTCAGCCCCGCTCAGCCCCGCTCCCGCTCGCCCCGGCATGGACGGCACCGGGGCGGTCAGCCCCAGCTGCACTCAGGGTGAGTAAAGTCTGCTGCTGCATGCAGGGTTAGGGGCTACGCCGGGCGGACCGGGCGGGACCATCTCTCTCTCTCTCTCTCTCTCTCTCTCTCTCTCTCTCTCTCTCGCTCGCTCGCTCGCTCGCTCGCTCGCAGAGATACTCTCCTGGGAGCCCACGACCCAGCCTGGCCGGGGCAGCAAAGCCTACGCCACAGCACGCCCCGCCCAGCTCCTCCCCAGACCATCGGGGAAGACTGAGCGCTGCCCGGCCCCCCGGCCCCACCCGCTATGTGAGAGCCGGAGAGAGCCGGGGAGAGCTGGGGAGAGCCGGGGGAGAGCCGGGGAGAGCCGGGGAGAGCCGGGGAGAGCTGGGAAAGGGGGGGGGGGAGCTGGGCGGGAGGGAGCCGAGAGCGGGCGGCCAGGCAGTCCAGGACAGCCAGCGGGGGTCTCGTACCCTTGAGGGCCACGCCACGCCACACCCAGCGCGGCCTGCTCCTCCTTTGAACGACCCCCCACCCCCTCTGCCCCTCTCTCCCAGGGAAGAGGGGGCAGGGGATCAGGGGGGGCCCCTCGCGGCATTTCCCTCAACCTCCTCCTCCCCTCCCCAACCTTATCCAGCTCCATTTACCCCCCGCGCCCCTCTCTCCTGTGGCCCCCGTAAGCCGCCCGCTCCTCCTCTAGCCGTTTAGCCGAACCTTTTGTCATTAACTTTGTTTGCTCTTTCAAAACTGTCGGTCGGAAATGCAAGAAATTGTTTTCACCGTGCAGAACCTGGAGACCTTGCAGCGCTCGCGCAGCGCGCCTGTCCACGGCCCACGGCGGCCTCGGCCTCACCCCCATGACTCTCCCTTA
>NW_026269918.1:0-1126 GCF_000697945.3 Frankliniella occidentalis | reverse complement strand
CGTGGGTGTGGCGGGGCGGGGTGGCCCTTGGTCTCGCAGTCACACCACCGCCACACCTCCGCACCCACCACACCGGTCGGCCGGGGGCCGTAACATAAATTTACAACCTGTTACGCGGCAATGAAGGGACTTTCTCCAACAACGCGTGCGTGTGTGTGTGTGTGAGTGTGTTTGTGTGTGTGTTTGTGAGTGTGGGCGAGAAAGTGTGCGTCAGTGTGTGTGTGTGTGAGGGGGTGGCTAGTGGGCGTGTAAATAATGTCCACGATGGTGTTAAATAAAAAAGGTGGCGCCAGGGCGAGCAGCCGCGCCCTAGGACAAGTGGTGCGAGAGGGACGCGCCCCTCTCACCTCTGCTCTGCGCGTCATTCGTCGTCAGATGACTTTACGCGGAGGGGAAACCAAAACCATATCAGCGGCGGCTCACTTTTTTCTTTTTTTTTTTACAAGACCCGTGGAAATCGACTTTTCCCCTCTCTTCCGTTTTCACAACCATCATTTCCACGTCATTTTCGTCGTGGGGCCGCACCGCTTCTTATTCGTTTCGCGACCCCCCGTCTGGCCTCGCAGCTTCCCGCGGATACAGATGGCGGTCGAGTCGAGCGACGGAATTACTGAGACGGTCGGGAAGGGCACCTGCAGATGGTGTGCAGCCAAAGGGCGGGTCCATAAATTACCCCCCCCCCCCCCCCGAGAGGAAAGGGCTGAGGGGCGTACCCCCCCGCTGCTGATGACCCATCGCGTGATGGATAGCAAAGCGTTAGCCGAGTGTTGGACGACGTGAATTATGGACGCACCCCCGACTGGAGCGCGAGTTATGACCCCGACTGAAGGAAAGCTTTCCGTCATGTAAAAGTGCCTCCCTAGTCGAGGGTGTGTGTGTGGGGGGGGGGTGATTTTTTTGTGTGTTTTTTTTTTTACAATCTCATCGTCGTATCCCTTTCTCGCGCGGCGGCGGCGGCGGCCGACACCCACGCCACCCCCGGCGCATTACTCCGGGCCCAGACCGCGAGCGGCGCCGAGGGCCGCGCCACGTCAGGCCAATGATAATGCCCTGCATGCACGCAACGGGGCAGGGCCGGGCTCGCGCCGGACGACAAGGAGGGCAGGGCGGCTCCGGGAGAGGGGGG
>NW_026269917.1:12478-17427 GCF_000697945.3 Frankliniella occidentalis | reverse complement strand
TCTTTCGGTCGGGCTCTTGCCGATGCGAGCCGATCCATTTCCTCTCGTTTTTGGCCCCGGATGCGACTCGTATACCTGTGCGTAGCATGTGCGTTGCCTCGACGCCCACCTCTGGCGTGGCGAGGCGTAGCGCGGTGCTGCCTGATGTCAGGGGTGCATCATCGGTGGCGCTATGGCAGATATCAGGCTGTAGTGCTCGCAGGAAAACGATCAGGAGAAGCGGGCAGTGTGGGTCAAGCGGAAAGCGGAGAAGAGCGGGGCAAGCCAGCGCGGTGACACCGTCAAGCGGCGCAAGTGTCGTAAATCCGCCACAAGACACGATCACGATGGGCCGAGAGAAAAAGAGGTGGGGGCGGTACAGGAAAAAGCGGAGCTCTTAGTTTAAGGTGCATGTGCATGTAATGAAGAAACAAGCGCTGATTAAGAGCCGTGCTCTTTGAAATAATAATTTTATTTCAGTTTCATGCTAATCAATCAAACTTGAATACGTGTCATTGTTGTGACCTTTATTTCGCGGAGGTAATTTACCGAGCGGATGGTGGAAACAGCCTCGGCGCACAGCGGACATTCGGCCTCGGCCACGGTGGAGTGTCTGTAGAGAATAGTGCAATAGCGTTCATGCTGCTCGGGCCAGTAGTTGTCGACACCGGCGCAATACGGTAGCAAGACACAGTGCAGCGACCGGGGCGCTCGCCCCACCAGGCTCTTGACCGCTGGGACCAGCTCCGCGACTCTCGGACAGACTGCGGGCACACATCTTAAATGTCAAAACTCTGCGCCCCACGTGGTACACATCAGATGTGACCAACGTGCAACTGCACGAGAATCAGGCAGTGGAGTGTCTCACCTTCTTTAATTTTAGAACAGCGTTCTTCTTGGAAGTTCTTAAAAATAAGTAGCTCAAGAGCGGGGATGGTGGTGGGAGCCATGTTACAGAGCATTTCGAGTGACTTTCTACCATGGCAACGGTGAAGGGTGAGCGAGTGCAACCGGGGCAGGCCTGCGAGCGTCCTCTGCAGGTCAGCCTTGGAGGAGATGTCCCCCAGAGTGAGGTGCCGGAGGCCGGCAAGTCTGCCCTCCCCGAGGACACGCAGCATTCTTAGGGTGGCACCCTGCAGTTCAAGGCGTTCGAGTGGGCCCGACCAGGACTTAAACAATCTGGCCATCTGAGGACAAGAAATGGGTGGTTGGGCTCGAGGTTTGGGAGTTGGCCACTGCCGTGTAAGAAATCAAAATCGACGCGATATCGAATCGAAATCGCATCACTACAAAAAAATCACATCTCACAAGGTTCTTGCCGTACCTCTGCAATGCGTTCGTCGCAGTGAACAATGAGCTCCTTCAGGTGCGGTTGGAACCGCCGCACGCGCTCAGCCGCGCCTTCGCCTGTTTCCAACTTCAAACGCTGGAGGTTGCCGTTGCCGGGACGTGCGTCCAACACGTCCAACAGCGGGAGCATTTCTGAACCGCCCAGCCACACAGACCGCAGCTGTCCTCTGCAAGCAAGTTGAGGGTTCAAAAACGGGCAAAATTGGTAAGTGCATGCATGCGAAAAGTGAAAGTGAAGGGGGACCACCTGTGTGCCTGCAGCAGCGAGCCGAAAGCATCGAGTGTGGACTGGATGTCGTCATGGTTCAGTTCAAAAATAACGGTGTGCAGTCTCGGCAACACCACATCCTGCAAATAGGGACGTGTATCACGGGTACAGTAGGTTAGAGGTTTGTCCCCTCCCTACCCCCTTTCCCCTTGGTCTTACAGCGCCCACGTTCTCACCTGCGGCCAACAAGGCCTTCCTCTTAGCTCCGGGCTATCACCCTCACAATCTATGCACAACAACTCTATGCGCGTGGCGTACTGCAGGTTGAAGTAGAGCATGTTTAGATCAGGCCCGGAGTAAGATAGTTGTTTCACCCGCGGGGTGAACTCCCGTATAAGACAGGCTAACAATACATTCTCGCTGGTGCGCACCTCCAAGGTGGAGACGATCGCCGCCGAACGTTCACTGCAGGTAGAGGAGCAAAAGCGATTAGGTGCAATGTACAGGTGGCTGATTCACGCCGCGCACTTTTGTAGTATGCAACCCGTCCTCACGGCTCCATCCGGGCTTGCATACCCTCCAGGCGCAGGGGACCGGCTCCAATCGCCAACGCGTCGCTCCACCACTGCCACCACTGATGTTGCAGCCAACGCCCAGAGGCGTTACAAAGGGGTTGTTCGCTGATTCGCGCGGGTTCCCGCAAGTCCGCGGGGGTAACTCGCGGGTCCGCGCCGCGGAGGTGACTCGCGGACCGCGAGCTACTCCCGTGGCAGGACCTGCAGACGCAAGTTACCCCGTGGCAGGATCCGTGGACCGCGTTCTACCCCCGCGCACCCGCGAGTCACCCCGGCGGACCCGCGCGATACCCCTGCGGACTCGCGGGGGAACCCCACGAAACAGCGAACAACCCCTTTGTACGCCTCTGGGCATTGGCTGCAACATAAGCTCGAACATCAGTGATGGAGCGACGCATGGGCGCTTGAAGCCGGTCCCCTGCGCCTGGTAATCAGTCCCGGGTAGAGCCGTGCGGGCGGGTTGCACAGTACAAAAGTGTGCGGCGTAAATCAGCCACCTGGTATACATGCAGAACGGTTACCATGCGGCTCGTCCACGGTACCTCTCATAGCTTTCAAAGCACCGTGCATACGCATCACAATTCACATCATCACAAGACAACTTGTCCACACGCGGCGCGACTCGCAGCAGGTCCCAGAGACCCCGGGCGGGTACGCCGGGTACGCGGGGGGCAAGCTCCTTTCCCCGCCACAGAGTCCAGTGCGCTCTGGCCAGCGCGCCCAGTCGGCAGCACGCCGTCCCCGCGGCGGCCAGGTCCGTCATCGGTAGGAAGGAGAGCACCCGCAACAGGGGCAGATCCGGCAGCGACAGCAGCGTCTGCCAACAGCGCCGTGTGAATCTCGGTGAGATGAGTGTATTTCCTATGACGGAGGAAGAAGAATAGCGGGTAGAACATACAGGTTCCAGATTGGCCGAGGGCTTTACTCTCCACAATGGTGACGCCGAGGCAGGGAAGCACTCGACGAATCGGGAACGTTTATGTTCAACCGCATTCTACCCGCCATTTTTCTTCCTCCGTTAGCCGAAATACACTCGCGACCCAAAATATAACCGTGTGGGCAAAGCTAACTTTTATACATACCAGTTTCTCCGGTTCATTATTGAGATGTGGACAATCTATCGCCTTGTCTCTTCGAGCACGTTTTGGTTGAGAAGGCATTGCGTCTTCAGATTTCCCTCGAACGCGGAGTGGATTGGCAGCAGGTCTAAATTTACGAAACAACAGATAACCCTGCCTCGGCCTCAACTGGAACAAAAACAGGCGCGGGTCTGCAGTGAAACCATAACCTCACCTTAAGTCTCCAATCTTCGACGAGAGAAATCTTGCGCCTGTCAGTCACTTTGCATGCATCGGACTACGTACCTGAAACAGTCTCGCGAGCTAAATTATATCCTGAGGTTGAGTAAAAACCGATAAAAACAGTATCCTTCCAAACTGTTATCATGAACAGTAACTAAACTAACCAACCAAAGCACAAAAGCTTTGCAAAGCGACGCACTTGGCAGGGCAAGGAGGGGCAGAGGGCAGAGCTCACCGACCCTGCGCGACCCACCACCAGAGTTCGCAGCGATCACTCAGGTGGGGGTTGGGGTGTACCGACTCATGCGTGTTAATCTTTTGGAAAGCGCTCTTTCAGGATGTCGTTAGAGATGGAGCCGAAACACCTTCTGTCACCCCCGTCTCATTTACTGTTTTAAATTATCCAAGAGTCAGCTCGCTCTTTGCCCGGCGAGCAGGGTGTCGTCGGGTGCCCCGCGTATGTCGCTACTTCCCGACCATGCCGCCGGCGCAAGGCTCCTCGGCTCCCCCATGCAGATTGTTACCATGCAGACTTTGGCCTGTGCGAGCTCTGTGGCTAAACTTTGGTCGTTGGTCGTGGCGCGCCGGGCCGGGGGCGGGACCGCGGGGGTGGCACCAGGGCGGCGCTTGTGGAACTAGTCTACTCCAGTAGTTTACTTACAAGGGCGCTTCTGCTCCGGGGCGCCAGGCGCCTGCCGGTGTAGCACGGGAGGGTGGAGTGGGAAGCCGAGCATACCGTGCAGCACATACCCTCCCCGCATCGCACGGGGCGCTGAGCTGACCCTGCCACAGGCGCGTGAGAGGGGTCTAGCACCCGTCTGTCGTCTAGTGAGTCGCCTGTGTGATAGGCAATTTACTAAACAAAGTGCCCTGTATGTAAGTAACCCACGGTGCATTGCATCGACTGCTAACCAGGCCTTTAATTTATACGCCCCTCGCTCCAAAAATATTTTTTCCATCTCTGTTCTTTTTCCTAGAAATGTTCAATCGCGGCTAAATCAACAACTCTCACTACTTATCTTTCGGGTTCAACCAGTTCCCGCGGTTCCACTGCTCTTCCTTCGGTCGGGCCGTTGCTGATGCGAGCCGATCCATTTCCTTTCGTTTTCAGCTCGAGGTGCGATTCGTATACTTGTGCGTGGCCTCGACGCCCACCCCTGGCGTGGCGAGGCGTAGCGCGGTGCTGCCTGATGTGAGGGGCGTATCATCGCCGGCGCTATGGCAGATATCAGGCTTTACTGCTCGCAGTAAAACGATCAGGAGGAGCGGGCAATGTGGAGCAAGCGGAAAGCGGAGACGAGCGAGGCAAGCAAGCCAGCGCGGGGACACCGCTAAGCGGCGCAAGTGTCGTAAATCCGCAGGACACGATGGCCCGAGAGAAAAAGAGGAAAGGGGGGGGGGCTATGGGGCGTGCGGTATAGGAAAAGCGAGCTCGGAATGGATTAACTGCCTCCCCAGAAGGTGTCTTCTTTCTCTCAAAACTTCGGTCGTTTCTACAGACTCCCCCCCCCCTTTCCCACGATATTGTAGCTATCT
>NW_026269917.1:7503-10266 GCF_000697945.3 Frankliniella occidentalis | reverse complement strand
GCCCCGCCCCGCCGAACGTCACTCAGTGCGCGGCATTCCGATTGCGCGGGCCGGGCCGCTTGCACGTCAGGTCGTTCCATTTCTTAATTATTATTTTGTATCACCTTGTATGGCTGGGCCGGCCGGCCCGCGCGGCCAATCACCGCGACAATTGATGTGATTAATGTACATCGCGGTGGTTGCTCAACGACGGCAAACTACTAACCGACGCCGTCGCATCATCAATGTAAAACACGCCAAATAAGATGTCCACAAAAAGTTTCGTGAATGATTACATTTGTTTCGACACTTCGGTATCACGGATTTCTTTCGAAGTCCCACATACTGAGAAAGGGGATGAATCTGAGATGATGAGATGGCTGTAAAAATATTTAACCATAAAATTCACATTTTTAAGACAAGTTTTTTCAGTGTTTGCTTACAGTTGTGCAAGAGGGAGGGCCGCGGGCACGCCAGGGTGACGTGAATTACACTGACGACGTAGACCGTCTCTCGAGTCTTAGCACTTCTTCAGATCGAACTTGAGCTGCTGTCAAAAAAAAACCCGCGCGCGCTCCCGATACGGCCCTAGACCGCCTCCGTCGTGTCCATACCTCAACGACAACGAGCACTACTGGCGTGCGTGTTGTATACCTCGTGCGTAGGGTAACGGACGGCACGGCGCGCCGAGGTGCGGCTTACACTATCGCGGGCGCCATCACGGGCACGCGGGGACGCCGGCGCGGACCTCTCTTTGGCCCACGCGAGGCGCGCGCGCCAAAGACAACAACATCCTCTCTGCCGCACGCTATAGAAAGTGCGGCGCGCGGCCGGATGAGGTTCCTGTCACACACCATGAAGTAGTGTGTGTTGGACACCGATGACGCGCACGGGATGGTCGGTCGCGGTGGTGACCCCTGACCCCGGCCGCGGCCGCGCCACCTCGCCAGCCGATGGAACTGCACATACATCGCCGTGATCTATTATAGATCACCCGCGCACACTGTGCGGCGGGCTGGAGCCTCCTCTAAAGGCACGCCGCGCCGTGTTCCCGCCACGCTCTCCTAAAGGAGCCATGCGGCGGCCGCGCGACGGCGGCCACTGTTGTAAAAGGGGCAGCAGGTGGCGCCTTTTGCTGTGCCCCGGCCGCGTGTATTAGCAGGTTGTTGTTGTTGTTGCTGTCTTGTCTAGTTTCGTCGTCTCGCTTTTCTTTTTTTGCAGTCTGCTGAGTGAGGTTGCGGTTCATTTTGGTGAACAAATAATAATCCAGTCTCAGTACGCCACCTGGACTTTGAGTTGGTGTGCCTCCCGTGGGTGGTGCACGTAAGTCATATCCCGCCACGGCCACTTGGCCGCTGGCCTCTGTGAGTAAATTATCCGGGATCCTCAAGAAAGTACGCCTGCCATGCTCCATTATAAACCTGCCCGGTATTTAACTGCTCTCATGACGCCTGATGGGTAGGCAACATCTCGCCTACAGCGCATGGGTGTATTGCGGGGTGGCCTACCCCGAGTCTCGCAGGCGCCGAGCGCCTGTAATTTGCCGAGGAATCCTTGAAAAAGGGATGTTCTTTCTTCTATCCGGTCCCTTGTCTGAGTTATGACCGAAAGTGTATATGCCCCGGTCTAAGGTGCCCCCCCCCCCCTGGTTTTCAAAGACTTTACCCAACGAACACAGGCGCGAAAGTGACCGACCCAAACGAGCCAAAGTGGACCTAACAACAACCCCCACCCCCTGTTTACGCGTGTCCAATCATGCTTAATATCACCCTTGCACATGTAAAGGAGCGAGATGAGATATGGGGACAAAGGGGGTGGTGGCTGTTGTTTGGTCCACACTCGCGACGCCGGCGCGGGGTAGCCTCGCGCCAGGGGCCGCTTCGCCCGCCATCCCTTCGGTGACGTCACGCGACGCGCGCGCGCATTCAAAGAGATCGATACCCTCTCCAGGGGCTCTCTCTGTCCTCCCCGCGACACCGCGCGCGCGCCCCGGGCCGCGTGCTGCCAACCTCGCGGGCGGGGCGGTCCGGCCCGCGACCAGGGCGGACTCTCGTCGGCCAGCCCGTCTTCGCGGCCCTCTCCAACACTTCGAGGCCCTCGCCGTATACGCAGGAAGGTCGCACGAGCAACGAGCGAGGTATGGCTGCTCGAGCCTGACCCCAAACCGCGGGCCCGGCACCCCGAGGGGTTGGCAACCCTGCGCTGTTTACATCGAAGGGTGCACGTGCTGCCCTCTCAGTCCTGGAACGGGGCGGTGGGTGGCAGTCCCGCGCAGTCTGCAGGAGCAGCACAAAGAGGTTTGGAGCAGCAGCATCAGGCAGCAGGCAGCACCAGGCTGACCCCCTGACCCGCGCCTCACCGCTGACCAGCTTGTGCGCATGGCGCCGAGGGTTCGATCCCGGCCACGGGCCGAGAGGGCTTATCTCGCCGCTATGGACGTGGACCAAGGCAAGTTTTGTGTTGTTGTGGCTGGGAGAACGCTTCAGGGGTGCGGGTGGGGTGCAACAGTGCAGTGCTGTGGTGGGGTGGCGAGGGTGACCACTTGGCCCAGCATTTATTTGTCACATGTCACGCTGTGATTAGATACGCTATTCGGGTAACTCCTCTACCTCCCGTCCACTCGACGGCCAACCGACCAACCATCAAGCTGCCAGCCCGCACCACCCACCCCGGCAACGGATGTACATATTCGCTTGTGTCGTCGGGGGAGCTAGGGGGGAGGCTGCAATGACAGAGCTAGTCCGGTCCAATATAAACGACATCCTGGTAAATTCGCAACCTTAA
>NW_026269917.1:0-4882 GCF_000697945.3 Frankliniella occidentalis | reverse complement strand
TATTTTGGAGTTTTCACTGGCTGGTCACTTTTGATTTACACAAATGTCCTATTGCATGGTGTGTCGTGATCGGTTGTAGGAAAACAGCAGGTCCTGATAACCAGTCCCCGCCTCTCAGGAATTTCATCAAACAAACCAAAACCACCTTTACATAACGTAACATTACATATCAAAGATCTTCTGCCATGTTACTGTCAAGCACGATGCCCCGCCCGCAGCCGGACAAGCGCGGAAAAGCCATGTTTCGCGCGGGTCCTCGGCTGTCAGGCAATCGGACGAGAGGGAGCCAGGCGAAGAACACCAGCTGTACGTCTTCTGTCTTCCTCCCTCGGCGTGCTCCAGGCTCTAGGACCCTGGAGTCAGGGCGCTGCCTGTAATCTTTGGTAGTCCTAGCAGGGACGAAGAGCCGACGTTAGGGCTCCTCCTCGAGGAGCTCACCGCCGGGGCGCGCTCGTCAGGGGGCACACGAACACGGAGCAGTCCCCGCGTCTGACGGCGCCCATGACGGCGGACAGGTGCACGGCGGCGGCCTCGGGCGCGACCCTGGGCAGCCTGCAACAGAGCGGGGCGGGTGAGCGGAGCGGGCGGGTCAGCAGGCGCGCGGTAGGCAGGCCCGCGCGGCAGCGGTGTGCGGCGGGCGTGCCCGCTACACGGGCGCCTCCCCGGCCCGGCACTTACATGGCAAGCAGGGTCGCCATCTTCTTCTCCATGAGCAGCGCCGAATCTGGACCCTCCCTGCTCAGCACGTCGCAGAACACCCTCTGCGCGCAGGGCGTGGATCCCCAGACGGCCGTGGGCGCCCCCAGCTGGGCCGCGCGCAGCGCCAGCTGCCGGCGCTCCTCTGCCAGCTCGAACGAGTCCAGCGTGTTGGCTGAGCTGTCTCTCCTCGTCCTCGAGTGGGCCCTGCGACAAACACTCGTGAGTACAGTCTTGAACGGGTCAAGGGTGCGTCTCGTTCTCGTTTGTTCTGTTGCAGAGTTGCTTACTGCTGGTGCTGGTGTTGGTGGTGATGCTGCTGCTGCTGCTGTTTGTGCTGCTGCTTGTTGACGACGTCAATCACCTGCGCCACGACCTCGGCGTCTGTCACCTGGCGTCCGTCAAGTCCGTCCGTGTGGCTAGCGTCGAGGTATCGCTGCTGTCCGGCGCGCAGGGCGTTGAGCGCGCGCTTGTGCTCCATCTCCAGGGCCTGGAACGGGACGCAAAGGTGAGTCGGGTCCGGGGCCAGCCTGTGTGCTGCTGCAGGGGGTGGGGTCTGCTTACATCCTCGTCGTCCTCATCGCTGGCCTCGCTCCGCTTGGCCATGACGTCCACGTCCAGGTAACGGCCGACGGCGACGGCACCCAGTCCTAGCGCTGCTCCCCCGGCGACGAGCCCCAGGGCGGGCAGCAGCATGGAGGGCGTCGCGACGGCGGCGCCGACGCTGCCGAGGCGGTCCTGTGCGCCGTGGGCGCCGCGCGTCGCCCCGCCGACGCCGTTCGCGCCGCCCGAGGTGAAGCCGAGGTTCTGCGAGATCTTGGCCGACGCCTCCACCAGGGGGTCGACGACGGGCCGGGCCAGGTCGCTCATCCGCTCCATGCCCGTGCGCATGCTGTCCTGGATGGAGTCCGACAGGCGCACCCAGAAGGGCCGTGCGTCCTCCAGCTGCGCAAGCAAGTCACCCGTCAGTGCACCACCAACACGTGGCCGAGCTCGACGAACAGCACAGTGAGGTGAGTGGACTTACGAATGGCGATGGCGAGTAGCTGCTGTAGTGCGGGTCGGCGCGGTAGCTGTTGTACCGGTACCCGTGGCCGTAGTCGTCCTTGTAGTCGCGGTAGTCCTTGTAGGACGCGGCGTGCGGGAATCGCTTGATGTACTTGTCGGACGCCAGGCCGTATGAGTCTTCAATCGGCTGAACCTTCTTGGGCCGCTGCGGCAGGCTGTGGGTGGGCACAATTCAGAAATGTAAGAAACGAGTATCAAACGCATCAAACGTAGCCGCGTCTCCTCTTGTTTTGCTCGTCACCCACCTGGACAGGCCGGTGCTGGTGGCGGTGCTGGCGGCGTTGACGGCGAGGGTCTGGGCATCCGGGGACGACCGCTTGGCGCTGGTGGGCTTGGCGGGCTCCTCGGGCTGGTCTAGGCCCGGCTCGCGTGCAAACGGACTGCGGTCGGCGTGGATGTCCTGCGTGGGGGGCGAGAGTTGTCTGTCAGTCCAGGAAACCCTCGGAACACGATGTAGTGCGAGGGGGTTCACTACACCGTGCCTCGGACCTCCTCGGCGAGCTCGGCCGTCAGACCCACCTGTCCGAAGTAGGCGAGGGCGCGGTCCTGGTTCCTGGCGGGCGCGGGCGGCGCCGGCGGCGCCACCTTGGCGGGCTGGACGCCGAGCTCCGGGTGCGCGTACTGCAGCACTGGCGTGCGCACGCCCTCCTCGAAGGACACGACCCTGGTCGGGTTAGTGCTCTGCGCCGAGTACAGCAGGGCGGGCTGGTACTGCAGGGCGCGGGCCTCGGCGGGTGACTGCTGCAGGACAGGCTCGTGTCAGATCACAAACCGTCAGGCTGATGTTGAAGCGGTGCTGCTGCTGCAGTTGTTTGCTCACCTCGTTGTTGCGCATCATCCTGCCGCGGCTCGCCGCCCGTCCCGCCTCCAGCTGGTTGACGGCGCGGATGTACTCGAGGATGCGGCGCTGCTGCTCGGCGCGGCTCTGGAGGCCGTGAACCTGTCGGCAAGAAGGACGCGTCAGTACAGGGTGGCGCTGGGTGCGGCGGGCCCTGCGTGGCCCGCGCACACACGCGGGGTGTTCGCTGGCAGGCTGTTGTGGAAGCGAGGCGGCGAGGGCGCCAAGGAAAAGAGACGGTTGTGGCGGTTTGATTTATTGGTTACACTTTGATCTCGACCAGACTTTGTGCTGTACGCAGATGAACCACATGCATGAGTGCCGAGAGAGCCGTCGCCAGCCGCGTCGCTAGGCGGATCTAGTGTCGCCCCTGCGTCGCCCTTTGGGTTGCGGCGGACCCGGACGACCGTAGCCGAGGTCCGTGGACTTTGGCGCTGCCTGTGGGCGGACAATCACAAGTTCGCTGTCTTTACCAAGATCGAACACGAGCAGGACCGTCCTCGCCCGGTGAAAGAAAGTCGCGTTCAACCCGCGCCATGGCAATGTGCGTCTCCCTTCCAGGTGGCGCCAGGTGGCTAACGGGGATGGACAGCGTACTTCACCTGGCGCACGCAAGCCGATGCAAAGCCACCTGGAGCGAGACTGTTATATCATGGCGCGGGGAACGGCAAATGGACGGCAAGGTGAGCATGCAATGCGTAATCCACGCTGGGTTTGTATCACTAGCTATATCGTGCGACCAACTAGGACTAGACCTCACCATACCATGCAACATTGACATGTGTCCGGCACACTGACCTGGGGGGTGAGGAGTGGCGGGGTCACCACGTTGGCGCCGTCGGGGGAAGTCGGGATCCAGGGCGACTGGGCGGTGCTCTCTGCCAGCTTCTTGACGGCGTCCAACTTGAGAGACTCGGGCAGGTTGGGGGCGGCTGCTGCTGCTGCGGCGACTGTGTCGACTGGGCCGGCGCTCAGCCGGGGTGGCGCGGGCGGCCCGGCGGGCGGCGACGGCGGCTGGTTGACCCTGGCCTTGTCGCCGGCCCCGACCAACGGCTCTGCGGGAAGCCCCGCGGAGCCGTTGTTGGGCACCAGGACGTTGTTGATGACCCTCGCCCCCCGCCAGTTGTACTTCTTGTCGTTCTCGTCGTCGGGCACCCTCACGCCCTCGATGACGGGGGCGTTGTCGAGGTCCACCTGTGAACAACGGCGCGTTAGCGACTTTGACCTAACGTTTGGGCATTCCGGCCTGAACCGCACCCAGAGCGAGATGGGGTTTCGCGACTGCGACTCACCTGCACCATGGAGCGCGCCCTCTGCTGCACCTTGCCTTCCTCGGCGGGCTTGACCAGCACGGTGGAGGACTGGATGTCGACGGGGTCCGGGACGCGCACGCTGCTGGACGCGCCGGGCACGGCCTTGGCCAGCCTGGCCGCGACGGCGCTGCGCACCGGGTAGGGCGGCGGCCCGGCCGTCACTCCGTTACCGGCGCCGGTGCGCTGGCGACGCTTCACGATGATGCTGGCGACGTCCCCGGTCTTGGTGCGAACCTGCGCACAACAGAACGCCAACGTCGGTTTTAGGCCCTGGAAGCGGGCGGAGCTGGGCACCCTACCGAACGCCCAGCGTGCACAGGAAACTCAACTGTGTGAATGTCGCACACATTGGGCTTCACATTCTTACACTCAGACGCACAGCTGTGCGGCATTTACACATCAACAAGGTGTGTGGCATTCGCACACCTGCAGGTGCGCGACACTCAGACACTCGGGTCCTCGTCATCGTGCTCGATGCTCACCGGTATGGTCTCCTCGTTGCTGGGGTCGAGGCTACGCGCCACGTGGATGGCGGTTCGCGTGTACTGGGCCTTGCTCTTGATCTGGGCGCCGGGGGCCGGGGCGGCCGGGGCGGCCGTCTCGGGCCGCACCGCCTCCCCGGTGCCGATGACGGAGAAGCTGCCGCTGCCCCTGGAGCTGGTGTCGGCGGGCTCTTCGCCCAGGGCGCCGTGCAGCACCAGGACCACCACCAGGACCTGCGAGCGGGAGCAAGCGGGCCGGTGAGAAGGACAGCGGAGAAACCAAAATTAGCCGCGCACAGAGCGCACCCTCAAAATAGATAATTGGCTTAGCCAGTTAGCTCACTAGGCCCATCGGCTTTATTAAAAAAATTAATCTATATCAGTGGTGCATCTTGGGTACGTATTTTGCGCCGGGTGGTGCCGGTCATCGCCAACTTTGCGTCACAGCGGGCGTGGGACTCTTATCGCATTGCCTCTATGGGAGC
>NW_026269916.1:8704-9063 GCF_000697945.3 Frankliniella occidentalis | reverse complement strand
AACTTTTTAGTAAGCTCCCTACATTTATTTAAAAATTAATTCGAACCCTAAAGTGATGATACATTGCCAATCTGAGCAATGAACTGATTTATCTGCCTCTGATCTTCACACTTCCCACGAGTTAAACGGTATGCGTGAATGTTTGGCTGTTCTTAACAGTCATTCAATCTGCAAACGACAGCAACATGTGTAAGGATATTGTCTTCCCTCCTGGTCAACAGTATACAGCTATTATAAGTCACAAAAGGCGAGTGCTTGCAGCTGGCGGATCAGCGTTTTGAACGGTCCTGTTTCTGTAGCGCGTGGATTACGTCTACCGCCCACCTCACCTCCCCGCACGGCGGCTCAAGTATTGTTTC
>NW_026269916.1:2975-3549 GCF_000697945.3 Frankliniella occidentalis | reverse complement strand
CTTTGTACTGGGTGGGCCTGCCCGCAGGCCAAGCTGGCCCAACGGGTCTGCCTACCTGACAGGCGCCCAACGGATAGGCCGGCCCGCAAGACACGCACGGCCAACGGGTTTGCCTACCTCACAGGCCGCTCACTGGGTGGGTAGGCCAGCCCGCAGGACACGGCCACCCAACGGGTCTGCCAAGCTCACAGGCGCCTAAACACTGGGTAGGCCGGCGTGCAGGACACGCCCGCCCAAGGAACGGGTCTACCTCCCCCGCAGGCCCTAACTGGGTAGGCCGGCCCGCAGGTCACGCCAGTCCAACGGGTCTGCCTACCCCACAGGCGCTCACTGGGAAGGCCGGCCCGCAGGACACGCCCGCCCAATGGGTCTGCCTACCTCACAGGCGGCCACTAGGTACGCCGGCCATCAGGACACGCCCGTCCAACGGGTCTGCCTACCTCACATGCGTTTAGCAGCACCAGCTGACGTCTCGTTCGTTGTCAGCCCCGCCCCGTTGAAGTTTTTCCCCTCCACTTCATTTCGCTGCCGTTCTTTCGGAGTGCAAGGACAGTGTGCGCCTGTTTTGTGCCGC
>NW_026269916.1:0-745 GCF_000697945.3 Frankliniella occidentalis | reverse complement strand
TTTTGATATTTATTTGTGAAAATAAGCTAGACATGGATAAAGAAAACATTTATTTCCATCAAAACAAGAGTTAGGCCATAGAAACCTGCGAGCGAAGCGAGCAAGATTTTTTCTTACATTTTATCACGAAAGGAGTTTTTGAGCGGGGATTACGCGACACTAGCAATCCGATTTGACACCGTTACTAGTTCGCACTTTTGGTACCCTGAGTCAAGCTGGCTCCGGCACCGATGGGCTTCATTGGGTCTTTTACTTTGGTTTTGGGAGCATTACGGTCGGTAGGTATTAGCTATAGAATAGATAATGGTGAGCGAAGACAGCAAGAATTTTTTTCGATATTTTACGACAAAAAGATCAGTTTTGAGAGGGATTATGCCGTCTTAATACCCTTTCAGAGGACGTTTGCTTTTCACCCCTTTACCGTCACCCACACTCTAAATGGAAAAGTACAATCTTGTACCAAATATAGATGTGTCCTTGGGCGGGCACATCTAAACGGGTTGAAAATGTGTCTAGGTTTACAGACACGATAACGCATTTGAACCTAGTCTAGGCACAACTATTCGTTATTGCTAAATTCGTATTTAATGTAGATGTTCACAAGGACACATCTAACTTAGATACAAAACATGTCCCGGTCCCACCCATTTAGAGTGCAGGGCGACTACTTGTAACGCACAAAGAACACTAAGGGTGCCTGTCGTATAAGCCCAGGCACGAAACATGACTCCTCTAGGACAAGGGC
>NW_026269915.1:7288-7710 GCF_000697945.3 Frankliniella occidentalis | reverse complement strand
GCACGCTCCGCACGGCCACGCCCCGCCACGCCCCGCCACTCCCCGCCCCACCCCGCCCCGCCACTCCCCGCCCCAGTCGGCACAGGCGGGGTGGGTAGGGAGGAGTGTGGTGGGGCGGGGACCAGCCGATGTAGTGACAGGGTGAATCCGCTGATTGGGATTCGGATCCAATCCGCGCCGCGTGCGGCCGTAGCCAGGCCAGCGGGCGCGTCACTCACTCCTCGAGTTCTCCTCGCCACGACGGGGTTTTAAAGAGGCAGCGCTGTCCGTCCTCCCGTTAGTCTGCCTGTCTGTCTGTTCCCTTTGCTGTTCCCGCTGCTCGCCCCTACAGCAACCCCTTGCTCCTTATTTCTCCCTTTCCTTAGATCCCTATGTTATTTGACGACATGTGAGCGACAAACTCCCCCCCCCTCCTCCCCCTC
>NW_026269915.1:2211-3009 GCF_000697945.3 Frankliniella occidentalis | reverse complement strand
CCAGCAGTGCATGTAGCCCATTGAGCCAATTCGCCGCAAAAACAACAATCATAAAACCAAGAGGGGCGCGGCCATCGGAAAGCAAAGAGCATCCGGTCTGTTTGGTAAGAGAGGGGGAGAGCGGCACCCTGCTGTTGCCGCCAGCCACTGGCCGCACCGCCAATTTACATTTGCCAAACAATGGAGTCTTCATTTAGCTTTTCCAATAATCGGATAAAGTGACGCTCGCATCCGGCTAGCCCACAACCTCATCGCCTCCATTCCTACTCCAGCCAGAGCCCTGCTGCGGCCACCCACACTGCAGGCCCGAGCCTCGCGAGTACGAGTCCGGCACTGCATACCTTATCAGTGTGGCCTTCGTGCTAGCGAGGACATCCGCGAAGGTCACGACGTATTTCCCTGCAGTCCACAACACACAACTTTAAGCACCCTTGCATAAACTAGCACGATTTTTACTAAAAAAAATACATTTTGGGGGGGGGGGGGGGGGGGGGGTGCGGGGTGGGGGTGGAAGAGACGCAATGGCAAACCGAATCACAGCGGCCCATCGCCCACCACATCATAGCAAGCGTGCACTAAAGACGGGATTTATGTCTGGGTGCCTGGCATCAGTATTACTGAGCAACTAGTCTCCCCCCACCCTTCCTCTCCACCCACCCCCTCCCCGCGCCGAACGCCGCACTTCACCCCAGACAGGAGGTAGTATTGCTCAATTAGTGGTCGAGCGGTTGTGGAGTGGAGGGGGTGGAGGGGTTGTGTAGGCTTCCGCGCGAGGGGCTCCATGAGGCTTAGTGGACG
>NW_026269915.1:0-1048 GCF_000697945.3 Frankliniella occidentalis | reverse complement strand
TCCATGTCCCGCCCTTTCACTGTCTGGGCTGTGCCGCCGGGTGTTGGGTGCCGCCAAACAACAACAACAAACGCGTAAGGGAGAGAGAGAGGCGTCTCCCCTGTTTGGCAGAAGCAGCAGCAGAAGGGGGGGCGACCGGAAACGTACCGTGACGGCCGGAAATGAAATTTGTCGCGGAGCGTGAGGGGCGCAAAGTACCCCGTTCTGCGTCCCCTTGTGTGACTGAGAGAGGCATCACAGTGGAAAATAGTCGTAGGTTAATGGGAAAATTTTCCATGACAAAAGTCTGTCGTAAAATTTCAATTTGTAATCGTAAGTTTACCAGCACTTTGTATCGACTTGGAATCGCTTGACAAGCACACCCAGAAAAGTAGTTTCTTGATTCAAGTGCAAGCTGGCACAAAATGAAATTCACTGTCGCAAATTTACAACATATCTTAAAAATAAGTTACACTGAATTTTGTCAGTTTACGATGCACGCGCTGCTGCTGCTGCTGAGTAGTGAGGTTGCTTGTTGTTAAACTGGAAAACTTTTAGTTTTGCAGTTCAAACTGTCGTCTTGTTATATGGATAGATTTTGCAGAGTGTGCCGTGCTAGTGCCGCGCCTCTGCTGTCGGGGTTACGCCGAGCGGTACAATCACTGGGCCCGACTTAGGTCGATGTCTGTCTGTCTCCCGCATATCGTATCGTCCCTCCCATCTTCTCGAGTTTGCGCGTTCGTCCCTTTCTTGTTTGGGCCGAGACGAGAAAGGTGATAGGTTCCAGCGTCTTCGCGTCCGTGCGGCGCGAAACCTGAGAGGCGAAAATGCCAAGTGCACTCTGAAAATCTTGCGACCGATTGTGCGTGCTTTCATATAGTTGCGAAACCGATCGGTGACGCTTTTCTTTGTAATGCGAAGCAAATCCTTCGCTGAGTTGCGAAGGAATTCCTCCGTTCAGGCTTACAAAGCAGCCAAATTCTTGGAGAACGATCTGATACGAACTAAGTTATCTTTCGCTTCAAGGGTTTAAACGTTGAGAGAGAGAGAGAGAGAGAGAGAGAGAGAG
>NW_026269914.1:2833-3176 GCF_000697945.3 Frankliniella occidentalis | reverse complement strand
GCTTAAAAAAGGAGTCAGGAAAGGAGGACCAAACCAGCTATAAATTTCACACTACTTCAGAACTAAAATTGTACTGTCTAGTAAAAGAATCACCAGAAAACTTCCCTACCAAATATTTTCAAGCGTATTTGCATTTTTCTGAGATTTCCTTACTTTTGCTCGAGACTCTATGTGATCTATTAATGATCGATTTAGTCATTTCGTCTCTGTGAAGCCTGCAAAGCTGAAGGTACCCTGTGAAGCCTGCAAAGTAAACTTGATTGGCCAGATGAGAACTGACGGCAGCTTCAAGACGGTTTCTACCTAGCAGATTACCCACAGGGAGCTTCAGCCTCACTGGCTT
>NW_026269914.1:2129-2603 GCF_000697945.3 Frankliniella occidentalis | reverse complement strand
AAGAGTAGAGTAAGGGAACTGAGGTTAGGATGCCACCCCTCGCGAAAGCCCCGCGAAGTGTCCTCGTTTGTCACACAACACCGTGGGGGTCGGCGGGGGTGCTTCGCGGATGTCCTCGCGAGTCACCCTCATCGCGAGGCATTCCAGTTGTCGCGATTCCCGACATATCACTTGGCGGGGCGCCCAGGAGGGGCTACTTCGTCACTCTCCACTTCCTTCTCTGCTGCATTGTAGACGGCCCCTAAATGCTAATGCTTACCTATCTGAAAGGAAAGCCTCAAGAAAATCCACAACGTTGGGATGCTATGGTCCTTCATCCTAACCTCCTGTGCCATTTGTTGGATCGGGGCAGCGCAAAAATGACACCAACTGTACGAGTTGTACCAAATGTATGTAACAAACATACAGTATTTTTTTCCTCTTTAAGAAGGAAAAGCGGCGACGACGCGGCGCGGGAGCGCGGGTGACAAACTA
>NW_026269914.1:0-534 GCF_000697945.3 Frankliniella occidentalis | reverse complement strand
CTGATTCCGAAGAACCCTCTCCTATACCTTCCGTATAGCTCCGTCCTTGTCGCACTCATAGAGCAGAGACCCTTGAGGTCTCTTCGGAATCCGTCGGCTGCAGCATCGGCAGCAGCCCCAGGGCCCCCCCTGGACTTGGCAAAGAGTCCCTACTATTACCATCCAATAATCCTCTGGCTGTCCCCGTTCTTCCCGCCCTGCCCTCGCCTGCCGCACGGCACGGGTCGCGCCCTCAGTCCTCCCTGCATTTGCCTCATGTCGGCCAGCATGTCCCGCGGGGGCGGCCAGGGCGAGATGGATTGCCTGGCGGGGTGCCTGCAGGTGTGGGTGGCCGTGGTGAGCACGACGACATGCAGGCAGGAGGACTCCAACCGCCGCACCGACCGACTCCACTCCGCTCCCTGCGCACCGACCACAAACCACTCACGGCCCGCGCTCTGCTGGCTCCGCCCCCAGCGCCCTGTCGAGCCCCGAACCATTGTGTCAAGTCAACAGCTCTCTTTGCTCAGCGTTATAGGGCTTTATAGGATCCAA
>NW_026269913.1:11954-12294 GCF_000697945.3 Frankliniella occidentalis | reverse complement strand
CACCCTCCCCGCTCCTCTCTCCGTTCTCCTCGTATGCACCCAGCGCTGCGCGCGGCAGTGCGCCCCAGACCCCTTTCCACTCTTGCTGCAAATACCGCCGTGATGAAACTGGACAAAGGTGCCTTTGGGTACGCAAAAAGGAAATAACACAACGGGCGGCGGCAAACTGAAATAGAAGCAAGAGCGTGCGACATTTCCCAGTACCGGACTGCTGCGCAGCGGCGACGCACGGTGGGGCCGCCGCTCGAGCGATACGGAGGGCGAGTAACTTGTTCAGTTGTCAAGAATGTGGAAGGGGAAGAGGAGGTCGGGCTCCGGGGGACCGTGGTGTCGGTGGGAG
>NW_026269913.1:5572-7114 GCF_000697945.3 Frankliniella occidentalis | reverse complement strand
CCTACTCCTCCGACTTGCAAACACACCCTGCAGTGCGCTGCAAGGTGAAGCAGCGGCGGCGGAAAACTCTTTTCCCCCGATAGATCGATAGCCTCTCGCGGCAGGCACCACCACACCGCGGCCACACCGCGACGGCACAACCCCTCTTTTTATTTTTAGTGACGACTAACGCTTGCGGCAGACCAAACGGACTACGGTTAGCACTGCGAGCAGACAGGACGAAAAGTTTCCGCAAGACAAGTTATGCTGCCTCCCCCCCCTCATCGCGGGGCAGTTGGAGTGGGCAGACAGCACAGTACCGTCGCACCTTGTCCTTTCTTTTCTGCCGTACAGTAGTCCAGCAGAGCTCTAACGCACCAGACATCCCTCTCAGGTGGTAGAGACACAGAGAGAGAGAGGGAGCGAACAGAGCGAGAGAGATAGAGGTGCTTTCAGAGATGAAATTACCTAGGATGCTGCTGCTGCCTCCCCATATCTCTCTCTCTCTCTCTTTCTCTCCGGCTGAGCTGGACCATGACCCCCGCAGGCCAGGCCCAACACCCACAACTTGATGTGATTTCCGGAGAACAGTCGACGAGTGATAACATTTTCTCCCACTCTATTCCTCCATGCCTCTCTTCCTCTCCTTCCGTAGTGGTCAGAGTAAAGGGGGGACACTCAGGGTTGCGACAGAGTCGGTATTAGAGTGGGCTGTGGAACACTGTATGGTGGATTCCGAACAGGGCATTTATTCGAACATACATAACAGCTGCAGCTTCGTCATCGAAGCTACAATTGTGAAAACCCTCAGAAACTCGTATAATTTTAGTGCACCTTTACAGTTTCCATGATTTTCGTGTACGTCCGTCACAAAGCGAGTTGCCACTTGAGGGAGGATAAACTACATTAAGGCCTGGATGTATTGTCTAACCTAAACTGCAAAATTTCTTCCAAAAAAGTATTTTCACTGGTTTAAGAAGAGTTGATTGCGTAATCTTTTCGAATACTGTTTTAATGCGTAAGGAATATGTTTATACTAATCATATAATGTCGAAAAAACGACACAGCAGGCAAATGAAAAAAAACTGTAACGCAATTACGTCCATCCCCTTTTTTTTCGAGATCCGCCGCAGTGTGCGTCAAGGGCGCGGGGTAGGAGCGCGGAGAGAGGGCTCATAAAACAACCTTGGGCGGCTCTTTTTCCGCCTCTGCGTCCGGCCGCAGCGTCAAGCACGTGCATCCCACAACGCGCCGCTCTGTTTGGGCGCCCAGCAGCTCTGCATGGCGCAGTGGTGACGACAATCACAGCGACAACGCCACACGCCGTGACGCCCGACCCGCCGACCACCCCGCTGCGGGCGGGAGAAACGATAAGGAAAGTTACGGCTGTACCCGCGACACTGCCTCATAATAAAGCTTGATGAAGACCCGCTGCTCACGACGTCCCGGCGACAGCACAGGCTCCCCCCGAACACTGTAAACTGTACTAACGTCTTTCAAACGCCAACATTTGACGTCTTTCAACGCAAACATTTGCAGTCTATAGAAGACGCCTAAATTTTG
>NW_026269913.1:0-552 GCF_000697945.3 Frankliniella occidentalis | reverse complement strand
GCGTGCGTGCGTGCGTGCGCGTGCGTGCCTACGTGCGCGTGCAGCGACGGACCCGACTGGACTGAGACTGGCCTGGCTGCGCGCCCCGCGCCCGCCGCCCCGCCCGCGGCCCCCGCCTCCGGAGCAGCGCGCGGTGCCTGCGCACTGGCGCGCACGCGCAGCCTGGGCCGGCCGCCGCGCGGGGGCGACACCTGCCACCGCTACGCGCCGGGGGCCGGGCCCGACCCCAACAACTCCATCGTCGATTTATTGCGCGGGCGTGTCAGCGTCGCCCACCGACACGACGTGTGGGACACGCGCTGGACACGTCCCGCGCACGCATCGCGGGAACGGGTTATTTTAAACCCAAACTCTTTTTCTGGTTTGGCTTAGCGATAGCGAAGCCTTTTATACAGTGATTTCAAACCGTCTGTGTTCTCTGTGTGTGCGTTTGTCTGTGGGCACAGGACCCATGCCGGGTCCGGACTCGACCCTTCGTTTTCTATCATGAAAACTGCGAGAAAACTGTATAGAATTCGGTCTCTCTTGCCAAGAAAAGCCAAAAGCAACCAA
>NW_026269912.1:9776-11549 GCF_000697945.3 Frankliniella occidentalis | reverse complement strand
TATTTTTTTTAATATTTTCTTTTGTTGTTTTAAATATACATAATAATATGCATTCTTCCATTCATGGTGACGTTTAGCTGTGAAATAAGTACACCAATATCACAGATTGCTGTTGTTTGAACAGGGGGAAACAAGGTGATGCGGTGCGGTATGTCGCAGAAGTTATTAAAAAGAAGCTTATTACTCGCTTCAACACACTGAAAAACGGCTGATTTTTCATACCACTTTTAGTGCACGTGTCGAATGTTCGGTACTTCAATCAGACGGTGACCCGTGGCCCTAGCCATTGTGCTAAAACGCGAGAAAATAATACCCCTTAAGAAATCAAAACGATGTGCAATATCAGAGATAAGTCGAATTTAGGCCTTGATTATAATCGTTTCGACACAAAAGTCGACAATTTTCTGATTTCGATCGCATTATTTCATCAGAGAAGTCAGCATTTTTTGATTTTGATTGTAATCGATTCAACACAAAATTCGTAAGCTTTCTGATTTCAGTCCAATTTCGTCTCGATATCTCCATTTCTCTGAGGGTAGTGGCTGAACCGAGAGCAACGAGAAAAGAAGCCACTGCCACCGCCACAATGCTCAGACGATGAGAGGGGAAAGAACAAGTGTACGAAGTAGCATGCCAGATGAAATGCCACGTATAAATATGGTTCGAGTCGGAAGAACACATCCGAACGCATCGAGTATTGCACACGTTATCACCGTATAGTACCATCATCATGGGAGGTATCCTTGCGCTGCAACTCGTCGAAAGAAAAAAAATATCGGTGGCACGGCATAATAGGGGGGTAGTGGGGTAGTGGGTAGTACAGAAAAAAAAAAGTCCGAATAACTTGAGCATAACTGCTCTATCACCGGCAGGAAGTCTTTGGTTATCACAAAACTCGCGCTGAGAGCGACTTCACTGAACGGTACCCGTACGCACTCCGACATCATGGAGACCACGTGGGCCCGCCCCATCTCACCGGGTCCTGTAGGGTAGGGGTCTTGGGGGAGCCCTGGATAGGTCCTGGAGAGATCCTTGAGGGGGCACGCCAGAACCCCCGGGGGACGTCTTTGTAAGACTCCGAGAGGGGTCCAGCATGAGTCCTGGAAGGGTTCATCCAGTCAGGTCTTGGGGGTGCTTCGCGGTTCAAAGAACAGGGGGTCGTCGTCGCCGTGGTCCTCTGCACCAGGACGCCGCCGTAGTCTGCTCAGCTGCAGTAGGTCTTGTCGGCGGCCTCGTCCTCGTACGAGACGGGGCGCTCGTAGGCGCCGCGGTCGTCGGCCGCGCACAGCGCAGTCCCGGCGCGCCGCAGCAGCAGGAGCCGGCGCACGATCACGACCGCCGTGACGAGCGCGACGAAGGGCAACACGTACAGCAGCACCAGCTCGATGGCGTCCAGCAGGTAGCTGGCCACGAGGATCATCACCTTGAAGCCGGTCTCGTACGGCGGCAGGTCCTGAGGAGGCAGGGACGGATCATCGTCACATCCGGCAGCGAGTCAGTTCCCAAGGCGCGCCCTCGCGACGCGGGGTCGCGGGCGTTCAAGTCAAAACCCGAATAAACACCAACAACTTTTCTGAACCGGCTCGACACAAACGTGTGCGAGCGCAATATTCTAATAATTGTTTCGCTTCCGTTGGGCCTGGTGTGACGTTTAGACGAGGGGTCCTTCACTATAAATTGTAGCGTACATCGATTTTTCTGTTTTTCTTGATTTTTTGTGATTTTCTCTTGATTTATTGTGTTTTTTTGTAATTTTTTTGTGATTTTTTTCTG
>NW_026269912.1:5205-9726 GCF_000697945.3 Frankliniella occidentalis | reverse complement strand
TTTTTTTGTGATTTTTTTCTGACTCTTCGTTAATTTTTAATGATTATTTTTGTGATTTTTCGCGATTTGTTATGATTTTTTCGTGATTTTTGCTAAGGGTGTACACTGATTTTTTTGAGTGAAGGACCCCTCACGTTGAGATGTAAGGGGCGGGTACTTTCTGTTTGTCTTGCAATATAAAGTAAGGATTGACAATAGAAATAGCAGAAATGTCGGTGACGTCAAGTATCAGTGATGTTCTCTTCGTAAGTTCTTTTTTTAAGGGGGGGGGGGGGTCAGTTAGAAAGCCAAATAACAGCCCCCATAATCTCACCGGAATAACTCACTTTGAGGAGTCATAGAGAAAACTACTCAGTAATATGAAGTAAATTTGCGCCGAGTGCGCTGCTTACCTCAGCAAACCAGGCGACGGGGAGCACCATGCCCTTCCGCAGGTGCGGCAGGTCCTTGGTGACCATCACGTTGAGCTGCAGCCGCGACCTGCCCTGGAGGGTCATACCGAGGCGCTGCGGGAGCAAACAGACGTCAGCGCGTGAGCAGGATGGGTGGCCTACGCTCCCGGGCGGCGGCCAGCCGGGGAAACCACGACGAGCGGGAGGGGGTATCATGGCGACCCAACAGAGACACCACAGGAGTCCACAGGGACACTATTGTACCCCAGAGGGTACAAATGTCACGGGGTCCCCTTGAACTCCACTGGTGACCCTGATATTTTGTAGGGCTCCATAATATAAGACACATGTGCACTGTGCTCACCGGGTGGATGTCGGCGGACATGTCGTGCTCCTCCGCATTGGGCGTCATGCCCTCGAAGGGCGCAGCGACCGCTGGGTCCGTCAGGTAGAAGTGCGGGTACGAGATGAAGGTGGGGGCACCTGCGAGGCCAAATAATCGTAACTCAACATGTGTGAGTGGGGAATCGGAGGATAATGCGTAGGTAACGTGCCCGAGATAGTCCCGAAAGTGATCCGGGGGTAATCTGAGACAAGTCTAGTGGAAATCCAGGGGGTCGACCAGTGGGACGATGGGCTGAGCTCTTACCCGTGCAGGGGCTGGTATCGAAGAGGCCGTCCGCGGCGCACTCGTTCAAGTCCGTCTTGTTGCAGAAGCACAGGTTGTCTTTGAACGTGCGTGGTGAGTTGAACGCGTTCCGGTCCACGATGTAGCGTGCCGCGCGAATGCCCTGCGCCTGGAGACGGACAAAAAAGACACGCACCGTCATCGTCAACGAGTCCATTCGCGACCGTCGCGTCGTCGTCCGTCACCCTGCAAAGTGGTGGACAAACTCACCATGACGTTTTTATCGTGGACGAACTTGACGAGCCGGCAGGCCTCGGGCTTGAAGGCGTACACGGGCTGCCGAGCGCGGATCGTCCTGGGCGGGAAGAGGGACCCGTCTGAGCCCTCGAAGGAGTTGCACGATGCCTCGGGCCAGGCGTTAAGGTTGGCCTTCTTGTTGTAGCGCACGATGTAAGACAGCTTGTCGATGTCCGAGGCCCCCGTCAGAATCGTTATGTCATCCGGTCGAAGTTTCTACGCATTGGAAGTCCAGGGTTTTAATTTGCTATAGGCGTTATGAAGGGTCCAGGCTACAGATTATGGAGAGTTTGGGCAATAATCTATGTGGGATCTCAGCTATAGGTTATGTAGTGTTTCGGCTATACGTTGTAGGGTTAAGACCATAGGCTCCAACAGGATATACGGCTTCACCCTTATCACTAAAACACCACTTACCCCGTTAAGAAGTCCGACCCTGTCCATGGCGACGTTATCGGAGGGTAGAAGCTTGGACATGCGGAAGAGCTCGTCGTCGTAGCCCCAGATGAAGTCTTGGGCCTTGAGGGTCACAAGGGGGCTGTCCATGCGCAGGGTCTTCAGCACCATGGAGACTGGTCCCCACAGCAGGTCCAACTTCGCCTTCGCTCCCTGAGAAACGTGGAGCGTTGGTTGGCGTTTGATGAACGACAGAGCAGGGCAGTGGGGATAATGTCAATTATTTTCCTGTACTTACGAAGAACGGCAGGTTCGGCACCACGACGGTGGCGTTGAGGTCACCACCGGACTTCTCCGGCGTATACTCGTACTTCCTGGCCTCTTTGTAGGCAATCGTGAGACCCTTGTCGTCGAACTTGATATCCTCTCGAGAAATAATTTCCCTGAAAACGGACCACAAAACATTGGTAATTTAGCGATATTCTTCATGTAGGGGCCATGGAAGTTCACGAACTCCCTCAAATTTAAGCGAAAACGAGGAGTACGAACTTGTACGCAAACGGTCCAATTTCATCCAGTTTAAGCTTGAGGCTGGGGTCCTGCTGGAACTCTTCCCAGTTCGAATAGTTCCAGATGTAAACTCGGAACATCGGATTCACCGGTGGCGTCACCCACCACGCAAAAGTGCCCTTATTCTCGTCTAATACCATTTGCTGTCGCAATAAAAAAAAACACAAGATTATCACGAGACCCGGCCTAAAAATAAAATCCGTCGAGATTACTTAACCGGGACACGCTGGCTGTACTCACATTGGCCACGAAGTTGTGGAAAGCGTCCGTGGTCCACATGATACAGGAGCCGCACAGGCTGAACACGCATGCCGCGAGGAGGGCGACAAGACCTGTCAAGTCATGAGGGTGCTTAGCATCGTGACAGAGAAACTACTACGGGGTTACACATATTATGGGGTCCGAAAAGAATCAGGACCCCATTTGAGAGTCTAGGAACCCCACGATACTTTTATCCCTGTCTTCGTCTTCAATCGTGAACGTGAACCAAATGTATGGCCATGCTATTTCACTGGTAAAAAAAGTGAATGGGGCGCAAGTCCAATGGAAAGTCCGAAGGACTTACGCCCTTCTTCACCTCTAATTTGTACCCGGCATCTCCTTACCTCTCCATCTCGGGCTGTCGCGCTTCCTCCGTCTGAGGTTCGCCTCCAAGTCCCCCGCCTTGGCCGACGCAGTGCCGCTCTTGGAGTACTGCTCCGAAGGGGCGTCGGACTCGCTGTGCGACAGAGAGACTCAATCAGGCAAATCTATGACGAGGCGAGGTTCAACGCGTGTTCCTTATATTAGTATTATTGCTAGGGGCTCGCAAAGATAAAGTGAACGACAGGAAACAACTGTAAAAAAAAAGAAACAACACACGGAAGACGCGAGTAACTGTAAATGGACGCGTTCCACTGCACACTTGCAAGGAGCTGGATGAATTCTCGCGACGAGGCCAAACTTGCATAACTCAAACTATAGCATGTCACTGGCTTATTTGGCTTAGAGTTCTGCAGAACTACTTGTTCCGAGTGCCTCAGGCCCTAGTAATGGCCCTGTAATGCCTTTTGATTCTCTTTATCAAAATTCTAAATAATAATGTAAGGGAGGTAGAGGTTGTCGGTCGGGGAACTATTATTGTTTTTGTTTTCATGACAAAGGAATTGTTTTTTCCATATGCATTAAATCTGCTTGCTCCATCCATCAGAACCGAATGCCTTCCGGATCAATACACCGCACCATGAGGTCGCGGCAAAAAATAATACCACTTCCAGACAAGACATACGACGCTAAATACGTGGCGTTACCGTGACATAGCGAGCTCAACGTCACCCTCTTTGCGCGGGATCACTAATCTACTCACCTCCCGCCGCAACACAGCCAGGTCCTGCGACACTCCTTGTCCGTGTGCTTCAGCGTTTCCAGGAACGGCCTTCGAATGTTGCCGACGAACCACCCGGAGTTCTGCAATCAAACACGTTCACAAACGGTCAGCGCCTCTGCCGGAAACTTCAAGACGCACAACCAAACCATCACGGAAAAACTCTCTCGTCGAGGGCAAGCGTCGCCAACGAACACACGAAAAATAGTCACTCAGGACAACAACAACTGCCAAGGAAAACGTTCAATTCAACGCGACAGTTCCACGCCAAACCACATCAATTCTTGTCCTCACATTGACGGGTTCGCGCTCAGCGCACGCCCTCCCCTGCTCCTTCTCGGCCTCGGCTCGCTTGCAGGCGCCCATGTCTCGCGGATCACACACGGCAGTGCACTACAGCTCGCAGCCCCCGGCCCGCCCAGGCCGGCCCGTCCGGGGGCGCGTCCGAGACTCCCCATACGAACGCGGCCCCCGATAAGGTTGACCCCGCTAACCTCTCTTTCCGTGACCCACGCCTCACCGGACACCCGCCGCGCCAACGACGCGCCGCCCGATGCACTGGGCGCGAGGGCGCTGGCTACGCGAGCTGTGCGTCGACCTCGTCAAATCGGAAGCGTGGAAAGATGAGTTTCGTCGTGACCACAGAGTGATCAAGGCCCATTTAATAATTTTGTAAGATCATACTACCACACTGGACGGCGCTGAATGTTGCTAGCCCATTGCTAAGAGGCGTGGATTATTTTATTCTAGTGGAAAAGTGATGGTGATGGTATGGTGGTGATGGTGTGGTGGTGGTAGGCGAGGAGGAGGAAGTAGTGGAGGAGGTAGAGGAGGAGGAGGAGGAGGAGGAGAGAAGGAGGAAGAGAGGAGGAGAG
>NW_026269912.1:0-1717 GCF_000697945.3 Frankliniella occidentalis | reverse complement strand
CCCCCTCCCCCCCAGGTTTGACAATTGAAAAGATTGGGAGGGGAGGGGGAAGGGAGTTCGCAGTATGCACTTCAATCATCGGCGATTTGAATAAGATAATCGGGGGTAATCCCGCCGGGAAGCGGGCGGAGTGAAAGAAAGGTTCGGCGGTAAAGGCCAACGACGGCACGCAGGATAAGTTGCCAGCCCACAAGGCGCGGCCAGGGCGCCAGCCCCGCAATCCAGACTAGACGTGGGCGGCCACCAGAGAGATATTTGGCAAGTAAATGACATTGGAAACCAACATTCACGAAAAATTTTCTTTGTTTGATCATTTTTATGTTAAATTAGCCGTATTTTCAAGAGTTGATTTGCGAAATTGTGGAACTTTGGGACGGGAGGAGTTGAAAAAGGTGGGTTGCCTTGCCTACGTATGAGGCGGTTTTTTTCTTGAATTTACCAAAATAGCATTCGAAGTTACAATGCCTTCTTAAAGGCACTAAGGTCATACCTTACCTTCTAAAGGTGCGATTTAGCACATTTTTTTCCAGTGATCTTAAATGACAAAACCAACTATCCTCTCGTGATAAGGAAAACTGAAACGTTTCGATTTATCTAAAAAGTCATTTTGCGATTTAAAAAAAAAATACTTAAAATTCGATCCATTTTGAGGGGCCTTTGACATCGGAGTACGATTTAATGAGATTCGCGGTAGGTCCAGAAGAAGGTGCAACAAAATCAGTTGTGACGTGCACTCGGATTATCATTTTGACCTCGTCTTCTAGATTCCGACCTTCGCGACATCCCCGAAATAAGCTACCCGTAGTAGTGGTATTCCCCGTTCGCCACCGGCACATCGGGGGTAGGCGTGGTGGGCACGCGTCCGACGGAGACCTCGGTTGGAGAGCGCAGACCCGTGGACGCCCCTGTCACCATCCCCATGGGCTCACCATGATGCCGTCCCCGACCTTCTCGGCGTAGTTGAGGTTCAGGTGCACGCGCTTGCTGCCCAGCTCCGGCACGTGCGCTGACAGGAGCCATCGGCACAGCTCCGCGCTCAGGCGCCGCTTGGTGGGCTCCGTGGTGGCCATGAGGGGGCCCGTCAGCACGTCGCCGTTGTTCTTGCCCGACATGGAGGCGGCGGGGATGAGGGGCGGACTCTCCCGGACAGGGTGCGCGCTGGAGGGCGTGCGGGCGTACAGAGTACCTCGCGGACCTGGCGGGGATCGCTCGCGGACGGGATGCTTGACGATGTGGACGATGCCGTGTCCCAGCAGGGTCCGCACTGGTCTCGCGGACTGGTTCGTCTCCCCCCCTGAACGACGGGGTGCTCGAAGGCTGGCGGGAAGGGTCGTTGGTAGGGCTCGGATGCACGTCCGCGACGATCTGGTCCCGGGGACACGACCTTGCTCCTCGACGGCCAAACTGAGACTCGCCTTGGGGTCCTCGCCGGCGGGGCGTCACAGGTGCACAGGAAGAGAGAGGAAGAGGGAGAGAGAGGGAGAGAGAGAAAGAGTGGCAATCCAGGCGATGCCTCCGCCCCGGGCACAGAATAGGCGGGGATAAAGAAGAAGGCAGGCGTCGTGATGACGTGCTGATCGGTTTGAAGTCGGCACATTTTAACCACCTCTCACGGTGCCCGGCCCACGGTACTGCGACCTCTCGCGGACCGTGGGGCACAATATCCAAGGGGGGGGGGGTCACTTCGAGAAGTCATTGTACAGCCCAAACAACATCA
>NW_026269911.1:9954-10282 GCF_000697945.3 Frankliniella occidentalis | reverse complement strand
CCCCCCTCCGGTCCCCTTTCCCCTTCCACGGCACTCAGTGACTTTCACTCGCGTCCCGTGCACAATGCGCGCGTGTACAGTGCGCAACCGAGCGCCCCTGCAGCAGCCCCTGTAGCAGCTCCTGTAGCGGCCCTTGCAGCATCCCCTGTAGCGGCCCTTGCAGCAGCCCCTGCAGCAGCCCCTGCAGCAGCCCCTGTAGCAGCCCCTGTAGCGGCCCCTGCAGCAGCCCCTGTAGCGGCCCCTGCAGCAGCCCTTGCAGCAGCCCTTGCAGCAGCCCTTGCAGCAGCCCCTGCAGCAGCCCCTGAAGCAGCCCCTGCAGCAGCCCCTG
>NW_026269911.1:5367-5667 GCF_000697945.3 Frankliniella occidentalis | reverse complement strand
ATTGCAGACCGCTTGGCTTCTCGTTGGGTGAGAAGGAAGGTCGGGATGAACCAGATGGGAGGAAACTGGAGGAGGGTCGCAGGTTGCTGTGTGCCACCAGCCGACTGATTCCGAAGAACCCTCTCCTATACCTTCCGTGTGTGTAGCCCCGTCCTTGTCGCACTCATAGAGCAGAGACCCTTGAGGTCTCTTCGGAATCCGTCTGCTGCAGCGCCGGCAGCAGCCCCAACGGCCCCCTGGACTTGGCAAAGAGTCCCTACTATTACCATCCAATAATCCTCTGGCTGTCCCCGGTCTTCC
>NW_026269911.1:0-561 GCF_000697945.3 Frankliniella occidentalis | reverse complement strand
CTCTACTCTGAAAACCCAACAGCATGCATTGCATGCGTTATATAAAGCATGCATGGTATGCACACTGTATTTAACGCATACATTGAGTGAGATGCATGCTGTTTTTAACACATGCATTGAGATGCATGCTGTATTTAATGCATGCATTGAGACGCATGCTGTTGCTACAACTCGTTTTCGTGAAATATTTACTAAGTGAGCATTTCGGTTTTATTTTTGATAAGCCCATCGGATTCCTTGTGAAATTTTCGTTCGAACGAGCCTACATGTGATGGGGCCCTGACGCATAGTTTACTTCGTACGTTCAGTTTAGCGGGTTTTTTAAAACTTATATTTGAGGCGTTGGTATTCAAGTTGGGAACCCCATCACATGTAGGCTCGTTCGAACGGAAACTTCACAAGGAATCCGATGGGCATCGATGGGCGAGTTGCGATCCCGCTTGGGTTGCACCCACGGCCCGCTTTCGGCGTCAGTGGAACCTTTGAGCTCAAGACCAAACACCCCCGCTTTTCGTGAAATAGCCTGAGATGCACATTTGACGGGTTTGTGTTCAACCATGG
>NW_026269910.1:11358-13135 GCF_000697945.3 Frankliniella occidentalis | reverse complement strand
CTCCCTTCTTCGCCCCGCCCTGCTCGAGAAATAGTAGATGATAAAGTAGTCTCGCCTTAGGACGTTTTCTGTACCCCACGTCGAACCGCAGACCAATCTACCTGCCGAAGCCGACTCCAAAGGACGACGCGCTCATGCCGGAAGGGTGCGCGTAGCCACCCCCATAGCCGCCCATGGAGCCGGCGCCGTAGCCGCTGTAGCTGGAGTAGGCGTTGTAGCCTTGCGCGTAGCCCGCATCGCCGGAGCCGTACAGCCCGTTGCCGTCCTCAGCGCCGTAGGCGTAGTCGTACCCGTCGCCACCGCCCTCCGGGTACGGGCAGTAGGGGTCGTAGCTGGGCATCGCCATGGGGAAGGCCCGGGGATGGGGGTGCGGGTGCGGGAAGGGGCGCGGGTAGGCGGCTGCCGGCGGCGGCGGCAGCGCGACGAGCAGGGCTCCGCACAGCACCACCTGGGGGAGAAGGGCTGGCTTGTAACGAGTTACAGGAGCACTATGCAGAGACCTTGATGGCGACACTCACCAGGGCGCGAAGAGCGGCGGCTGGGGAAGACATTCGTGTGCGGGTGCCTCTGACGGTATACAGAGCCAACTGGAACTGGTTCCTCGGGAAGCCGATGTTTTTAAAGCGCGGTACTGCGACCTGCGACGGATGCGGAGGAGGCATGCTCGTAGGATATATTCGAAGGGGGCGTGGTACCCACCTCTGATGAGTGATTCTTTTTCTTTTGTTCTTTGCTCTCGTCGGGTAAAACCCAAAGTCAAAACCGCAGTTCGTGACACGAGGGAATGACTGAGCGTGTTGTCGGAAAATAAAAGCGTGCGAATGAATGGCGAATGTAGATGGTAATTATTTTATAAAGGCAGAGATACATCCGTTTTCTCTTTTATTTCGTACAACTCGAGTGTAATACAGAGGTATAGACATGTCTGCATTCTACCGCACTCCTTACACTTATTAACAATCTACCAAATAAAATTTGAAGATATCTGCCTCCTGGGACTGCCCTCTGCCGGATATACGCACGGGCACGCGGATCCAGAGAGCGAGGGGTAAGGGGAGAGCTAAGCCTTGGCCCAAGACCCCTTAGTGGGACCTTATTGCACTAAAGCGCCTCATTAAATGGGCAGATTCTGTTAGAATCCGCTTGAAAGAAAGCCTGCGAACTTCGTAGTTTCTGCCCGGTGTACATCAACGCGCGGACACCAGCACAGATAGTTAAGCGAATTGAGCCTCTCAACGGCGGTAGTAACCACCACCGTACCCGCCGTAACCCCCACCGTAGCCGGCACCCACGCCGACGTGGAAGCCAACACCGGCGCCGACGACGGGGTAGCCGCCGCCGTAGTAGTGGTAGGAGCGGCGGTGGTAGTAGCCGGGGCCGTAGTACGGGTCGTAGTACTGGGCGAGGCACTCCGGGAGCAGCACGGCGACGAGCAGCAGCGCGCCCAGGGCGGCGGCCAGCGGTGAGCGCTGCGGGCACAGAGCGGACAAGGATGGCCCGGTCAGCCGACGGGCAGCAGGGACGATTTGCTCACACTACCGGCCGAGGTACTCACCACGAAGAGCATGTTGTAGTGGGTGGTGTGGGGGACGATCTGCAGTCGAATGGTGCTCCTTGGTAGGGAGGAGGCATAATTTATACCGGGGATGAGAATGCGCGTTCGGAAACCTACGAGATTCGTCGTCTTTCTCGCACTGTAGGAGGAGCGCCTGGGGCAAGACAGAGAAAGGAGGTTCCTTTATTCAGGACCGATCGGTGGTCCAGAAAAGGGGGGAGG
>NW_026269910.1:5705-8016 GCF_000697945.3 Frankliniella occidentalis | reverse complement strand
ACCTGGACCGGTCCATCTTAGGATCGGCCGATGCTTTTCGGCCGATGTTGACTACAACTAACATTGACCTGTATATTGCCGGGCAATGTTAGGAGCGGTCAACATGGGCCGACCGGCGTCGGGCAATGACCGACTGAGGGGGTGGGGGTGGGAAAGGGAATGCAGTAGGGGTTGCATGGAGGATTTATTATTTCAGCTTGTTGTTATGTTGTTAATGTTTTGTTTCGTATTGTTACTTATTTGTTTTTGCACCCAGTGCTACCATGACACTTAGAATTGCATTTAAGGCCGGCCCTAAAGCAGCCGCACTGCTTCGTGCCACACCCCTTTGTGCAGTTGCAGCGAGTATACCCTTGACCACCCGTTATGCTTGAAGTTGTTGCTATCGATCTTGTTGTTAACGGGCGGTCAAGGGGTACACTCGCTGCATCCAGGAACCTGTGTTTCGACACGGTGAACTGGTTCCGACTCAGAGCCCGACCGAGTACGCCATGCTCGTTCCCCACACGGTAAAGGCCATTGTCCATCACCTCTGTGACCACGGCCATTACATTGCGGGAATCGCCTCGTGCTCGGTCGGGGTCTGCAATCGGCACCGCCACCGTGTCGCCTAGGTTCGGTCCAGGGAAGTTCAGTGCCGTGGCTCTCGTCATGCGTTTTGCCTGCTTAAGGAGGCCCTGGCGCGCTTCTAGCTGGTGTTCTTCTATGTTGCTGGAGCGCTTGCACAGGGCGCAGTATCCCGCCGTCGTGCACCCAAAGTGCACGGGCCTGCCACAGGACACGCAAGTCTCCCGAAACGTGCATGTCCTGTCGCAGGCAGTGCACTTGGGAGACGACGACGTACTTGGCTCCTGTGCTTGCGTCCAGCCCCTGAAGCGCAGCCCGGACACCGGCGTCGCAGTTGGAGTGGTGGAGGTTCGGGTTGGTGTTTTCGATGCTCGGGTCGCTTGAACAGCCCGAGCAGCAGCTACCCTCAGGTCGGTAGTGGGTAGAGGGACAGGCACGCTGACAAACGGTGCCGGTGTTGTCGCGGAAGCGGGTGTCCTCATCACGGAAGCGGGTGTCCCCATGGACGGCCTCACGGGTGTCCTTATGGGCGTCCTTACGGGCGAAGGCGGAAAAAGGGGTACACGACGGGGGCTGCTGTTGGGGCTTGGTTCTACAACAAAGACCACAAATATGGAGCCCTGGTAGGTCCGTATAGTCAGTAGGAAATTAATTGACTAGTTTACCTTGCCGAGTCGGAGAGGCGCGCGGCGGCGTTGAAGGCTCCCTCCCGATGCCCTCCAGGAACTCGAGCAGCTCCTCCTCTGTCGTGAGGTAAGGGACCAGGGCACTTGGCAGGCTGCTGCTTATCCCCACCTTCATTGGGGTGCCGAACACGGCCTCATAGGGTGACCTGCCAGTGCCCTGGTGTAAAGCACTGTTCTTCTGGCTTGCCACGTACTTCAGCCCCTTGCTCCACTGCTTGGTCCGATAAGTCAGCATCCAGGCCGACAGCATATCCTGGATATCTTGATTCGCTCGCTCGACACTCCCTTGTGACTGGGAGTGACGAGGGCTCCCGTGGACAATTTTAAGTTCAGGCCAGGTGTCCTTGAGGCTTTCGATGATCTGATTCACGAATTCGCGCCCGTTGTCTGATTGAAGTATTGACGGAGCCCCGAACACCAGCATGATCTCCAACAGGTGCTCCGCAACTTCAACGGCACGCTTCGATGTGAGGGCCCTCAGGTGTATGAACTTGGTCAGATGGTCCTGGCAGACGAAGATCCACCGGAACTCTCCGTCTGCCGCGCTCTGCATATCCACCAGATCTATTTGCCAGCGATCATTCATCTGGTGGAATACCATCGGCTTCACCGTCAGGCCCCTCTTCTTCGTCTTCTTTTTCAGGAGGCACGTGGGGCACAAGTCCAGGAACAGCTGTACTACCTCCCTCGGGATGTTCTTGTATGTAGCTTGGAGCTTGGGCATCAGAACGTTCCTGCCCTTGTGCCCCTCCGCCAGGTGTACTTCCAGGATAAGATCGTAATATTCGTCGATCGTTACGAAGAACACCATCTTTTGCGGGTTTCCGGAGTCAATCGGCACAATTAGCTTCTCCTTCCCGTTAATTGTCACCACGGAGAACCGCTGCAATCGCCGGCCGTCTTTGGTTGTCAGTGTAACTCTTGGTCCAGGTGGTAGTCCTTCTTCTATCCTCTTCTTGTTCTCCTCTATCTGCAGCTTCTTCCCTTGCGCTTGTTTGGTCTCTTTTAGGTATGTGGCGTAGTCTTGTTGGGTGAAAAAATTTGTGTTGTCATCTCTC
>NW_026269910.1:0-745 GCF_000697945.3 Frankliniella occidentalis | reverse complement strand
CCTGTGCTTGCGTCCAGCCCCTGAAGCGCAGCCCGGACACCGGCGTCGCAGTTGGAGTGGTGGAGGTTCGGGTTGGTGTTTTCGATGCTCGGGTCGCTTGAACAGCCCGAGCAGCAGCTACCCTCAGGTCGGTAGTGGGTAGAGGGACAGGCACGCTGACAAACGGTGCCGGTGTTGTCGCGGAAGCGGGTGTCCTCATCACGGAAGCGGGTGTCCCCATGGACGGCCTCACGGGTGTCCTTATGGGCGTCCTTACGGGCGAAGGCGGAAAAAGGGGTACACGACGGGGGCTGCTGTTGGGGCTTGGTTCTACAACAAAGACCACAAATATGGAGCCCTGGTAGGTCCGTATAGTCAGTAGGAAATTAATTGACTAGTTTACCTTGCCGAGTCGGAGAGGCGCGCGGCGGCGTTGAAGGCTCCCTCCCGATGCCCTCCAGGAACTCGAGCAGCTCCTCCTCTGTCGTGAGGTAAGGGACCAGGGCACTTGGCAGGCTGCTGCTTATCCCCACCTTCATTGGGGTGCCGAACACGGCCTCATAGGGTGACCTGCCAGTGCCCTGGTGTAAAGCACTGTTCTTCTGGCTTGCCACGTACTTCAGCCCCTTGCTCCACTGCTTGGTCCGATAAGTCAGCATCCAGGCCGACAGCATATCCTGGATATCTTGATTCGCTCGCTCGACACTCCCTTGTGACTGGGAGTGACGAGGGCTCCCGTGGACAATTTTAAGTTCAGGCCAGGTGT